>NC_058082.1:491122285-491422285 GCF_014858855.1 Bufo gargarizans
ACAGTGATGTCACAGTACAGAGATAATACACACAGTGATGTCACAGTACAGAGATAATATACACAGTGATGCACAGTGCAGAGATAATACACAGATGGCACAGTACAGAGATAATACACACAGTGATGTCACAGTACAGAGATAATACACACAGTGATGTCACAGTACAGAGATAATACACACAGTGATGTCACAGTACAGAGATAATACACACAGTGATGTCACAGTACAGAGATAATAACACAGTGATGTCACAGTACAGAGATAATATAACACAGTGATGTCACAGTACAGAGATAATACACACAGTGATGTCACAGTACAGAGATAATATAAACAGTGATGTCACAGTACAGAGATAATACACACAGTGATGTCACAGTACAGAGATAATATACACAGTGATATCACAGTACAGAGATAATATAAACAGTGATGTCACAGTACAGAGATGATACACACAGTGATGTCACAGTACAGAGATAATACACACAGTGATGTCACAGTGCAGAGATAATACACACAGTGATGTCACAGTACAGAGATAATACACACAGTGATGTCACAGTACAGAGATAATATAACAGTGATGTCACAGTACAGAGATAATACACACAGTGATGTCACAGTACAGAGATAATATACACAGTGATGTCACAGTACAGAGATAATACACACAGTGATGTCACAGTACAGAGATAATATACACAGTGATGTCACAGTACAGAGAAAATACACACAGTGATGTCACAGTACAGAGATAATATAAACAGTGATGTCACAGTACAGAGATAATACACACAGTGATGTCACAGTACAGAGATAATATAAACAGTGATGTCACAGTACAGAGATAATACACACAGTGATGTCACAGTATAGAGATAATATACACAGTGATATCACAGTACAGAGATAATATAAACAGTGATGTCACAGTACAGAGATGATACACACAGTGATGTCACAGTACAGAGATAATACACACAGTGATGTCACAGTACAGAGATAATATAAACAGTCATGTCACAGTACAGAGATAATACACACAGTGATGTCACAGTACAGAGATAATATACACAGTGATGTCACAGTACAGAGATAATACACACAGTGATGTCACAGTACAGAGATAATATACACAGTGATATCACAGTACAGAGATAATATAAACAGTGATGTCACAGTACAGAGATGATACACACAGTGATGTCACAGTACAGAGATAATACACACAGTGATGTCACAGTACAGAGATAATATAAACAGTCATGTCACAGTACAGAGATAATACACACAGTGATGTCACAGTACAGAGATAATATACACAGTGATGTCACAGTACAGAGATAATACACACAGTGATGTCACAGTACAGAGATAATATAAACAGTGATGTCACAGTACAGAGATAATACACACAGTGATGTCACAGTACAGAGATAATATACACAGTGATGTCACAGTACAGAGATAATACACACAGTGATGTCACGGTGCAGAGATTATATACACAGTGACATCACAAAGGTAATACACATAGTGACATCACAGTATAGAGATTATAAAGAGAGGGATGTCACAGTGCAGAGATAATAAACCCAATGATATCACAGTACAGAGATAATAAAGACAGTGATGTCACAGTACAGAGATAAAACACACAGTGATGTCACAGTGCAGAGATAATGCACACAGTGATGTCACAGTACAGAGATAATATACACAGTGATGTCACAGTACAGAGATAATACACACAGTGATGTCACAGTACAGAGATAATACACACAGTGATGTCACAGTACAGAGATAATATACACAGTGATGTCACAGTACAGAGATAATACACACAGTGATGTCACAGTACAGAGATAATATAAACAGTGATGTCACAGTACAGAGATAATACACACAGTGATGTCACAGTACAGAGATAATATACACAGTGATATCACAGTACAGAGATAATATAAACAGTGATGTCACAGTACAGAGATGATACACACAGTGATGTCACAGTACAGAGATAATACACACAGTGATGTCACAGTACAGAGATAATATAAACAGTGATGTCACAGTACAGAGATAATACACACAGTGATGTCACAGTACAGAGATAATATACACAGTGATGTCACAGTACAGAGATAATACACACAGTGATGTCACAGTACAGAGATAATATAAACAGTGATGTCACAGTACAGAGATAATACACACAGTGATGTCACAGTACAGAGATAATATAAACAGTGATGTCACAGTACAGAGATAATACACACAGTGATGTCACAGTACAGAGATAATATACACAGTGATGTCACAGTACAGAGATAATACACACAGTGATGTCACGGTGCAGAGATTATATACACAGTGACATCACAAAGGTAATACACATAGTGACATCACAGTATAGAGATTATAAAGAGAGGGATGTCACAGTGCAGAGATAATAAACCCAATGATATCACAGTACAGAGATAATAAAGACAGTGATGTCACAGTACAGAGATAAAACACACAGTGATGTCACAGTGCAGAGATAATACACACAGTGATGTCACAGTGCAGAGATTATATACACAGTGACATCACAAAGGTAATAAACACAGTGATATCAGAGTACAGAGATAATAAAGACAGTGATGTCACAGTACAGAGATAATATACACAGTGATGTCACAGTACAGAGATAATACACACAGTGATGTCACAGCACAGAGATAATACACACAGTGATGTCACAGTACAGAGATAATACACACAGTGATGTCACAGTACAGAGATAATACACACAGTGATGTCACAGTACAGAGATAATATAAATAGTGATGTCACAGTACAGAGATAATACACACAGTGATGTCACAGTACAGAGATAATACACACAGTGACATCACAAAGGTAATAAACACAGTGATATCACAGTACAGAGATTATAAAGACAGTGATGTCACAGTACAGAGATAATATACACAGTGATATCACAGTACAGAGATAATATACACAGTGATGTCACAGTACAGAGATAATATACACAGTGATGTCACAGTACAGAGATAATACACACAGTGATGTCACAGTACAGAGATAATACACACAGTGACATCACAAAGGTAATAAACACAGTGATATCACAGTACAGAGATTATAAAGACAGTGATGTCACAGTACAGAGATAATACACACAGTGATGTCACAGTACAGAGATAATACACACAGTGACATCACAAAGGTAATAAACACAGTGATATCACAGTACAGAGATTATAAAGACAGTGATGTCACAGTACAGAGATAATATACACAGTGATGTCACAGTACAGAGATAATATACACAGTGATGTCACAGTACAGAGATAATATACACAGTGATGTCACAGTGCAGAGATAATACACACAGTGATGTCACAGTACAGAGATAATACACACAGTGATGTCACAGTACAGAGATAATATACACAGTGATGTCACAGTGCAGAGATAATACACACAGTGATGTCACAGTACAGAGATAATACACACAGTGATGTCACAGTACAGAGATAATACACACAGTGATGTCACAGTACAGAGATAATATAAACAGTGATGTCACAGTACAGAGATAATACACACAGTGATGTCACAGTACAGAGATAATATAAACAGTGATGTCACAGTACAGAGATAATACACACAGTGATGTCACAGTACAGAGATAATATACACAGTGATATCACAGTACAGAGATAATATAAACAGTGATGTCACAGTACAGAGATGATACACACAGTGATGTCACAGTACAGAGATAATACACACAGTGATGTCACAGTACAGAGATAATATAAACAGTGATGTCACAGTACAGAGATAATACACACAGTAATGTCACAGTACAGAGATAATATACACAGTGATGTCACAGTACAGAGATAATACACACAGTGATGTCACAGTACAGAGATAATATACACAGTGATGTCACAGTACAGAGAAAATACACACAGTGATGTCACAGTACAGAGATAATATAAACAGTGATGTCACAGTACAGAGATAATACACACAGTGATGTCACAGTACAGAGATAATATAAACAGTGATGTCACAGTACAGAGATAATACACACAGTGATGTCACAGTACAGAGATAATATACACAGTGATATCACAGTACAGAGATAATATAAACAGTGATGTCACAGTACAGAGATGATACACACAGTGATGTCACAGTACAGAGATAATACACACAGTGATGTCACAGTACAGAGATAATATAAACAGTCATGTCACAGTACAGAGATAATACACACAGTGATGTCACAGTACAGAGATAATATACACAGTGATGTCACAGTACAGAGATAATACACACAGTGATGTCACAGTACAGAGATAATATACACAGTGATATCACAGTACAGAGATAATATAAACAGTGATGTCACAGTACAGAGATGATACACACAGTGATGTCACAGTACAGAGATAATACACACAGTGATGTCACAGTACAGAGATAATATAAACAGTCATGTCACAGTACAGAGATAATACACACAGTGATGTCACAGTACAGAGATAATATACACAGTGATGTCACAGTACAGAGATAATACACACAGTGATGTCACAGTACAGAGATAATATAAACAGTGATGTCACAGTACAGAGATAATACACACAGTGATGTCACAGTACAGAGATAATATACACAGTGATGTCACAGTACAGAGATAATACACACAGTGATGTCACGGTGCAGAGATTATATACACAGTGACATCACAAAGGTAATACACATAGTGACATCACAGTATAGAGATTATAAAGAGAGGGATGTCACAGTGCAGAGATAATAAACCCAATGATATCACAGTACAGAGATAATAAAGACAGTGATGTCACAGTACAGAGATAAAACACACAGTGATGTCACAGTGCAGAGATAATGCACACAGTGATGTCACAGTACAGAGATAATATACACAGTGATGTCACAGTACAGAGATAATACACACAGTGATGTCACAGTACAGAGATAATATACACAGTGATGTCACAGTACAGAGATAATACACACAGTGATGTCACAGTACAGAGATAATATAAACAGTGATGTCACAGTACAGAGATAATACACACAGTGATGTCACAGTACAGAGATAATATAAACAGTGATGTCACAGTACAGAGATAATACACACAGTGATGTCACAGTACAGAGATAATATACACAGTGATATCACAGTACAGAGATAATATAAACAGTGATGTCACAGTACAGAGATGATACACACAGTGATGTCACAGTACAGAGATAATACACACAGTGATGTCACAGTACAGAGATAATATAAACAGTGATGTCACAGTACAGAGATAATACACACAGTGATGTCACAGTACAGAGATAATATACACAGTGATGTCACAGTACAGAGATAATACACACAGTGATGTCACAGTACAGAGATAATATAAACAGTGATGTCACAGTACAGAGATAATACACACAGTGATGTCACAGTACAGAGATAATATAAACAGTGATGTCACAGTACAGAGATAATACACACAGTGATGTCACAGTACAGAGATAATATACACAGTGATGTCACAGTACAGAGATAATACACACAGTGATGTCACGGTGCAGAGATTATATACACAGTGACATCACAAAGGTAATACACATAGTGACATCACAGTATAGAGATTATAAAGAGAGGGATGTCACAGTGCAGAGATAATAAACCCAATGATATCACAGTACAGAGATAATAAAGACAGTTATGTCACAGTACAGAGATAAAACACACAGTGATGTCACAGTGCAGAGATAATACACACAGTGATGTCACAGTACAGAGATAATATACACAGTGATGTCACAGTACAGAGATAATACACACAGTGATGTCACAGTACAGAGATAATATAAACAGTGATGTCACAGTACAGAGATAATACACACAGTGATGTCACAGTACAGAGATAATATAAATAGTGATGTCACAGTGCAGAGATAATACACACAGTGATGTCACAGTGCAGAGATTATATACACAGTGACATCACAAAGGTAATAAACACAGTGATATCACAGTACAGAGATTATAAAGACAGTGATGTCACAGTACAGAGATAATACACACAGTGATGTCACAGTACAGAGATAATACACACAGTGATGTCACAGTACAGAGATAATATAAACAGTGATGTCACAGTACAGAGATAATACACACAGTGATGTCACAGTACAGAGATAATATACACAGTGATGTCACAGTACAGAGATAATACACACAGTGATGTCACGGTGCAGAGATTATATACACAGTGACATCACAAAGGTAATACACATAGTGACATCACAGTATAGAGATTATAAAGAGAGGGATGTCACAGTGCAGAGATAATAAACCCAATGATATCACAGTACAGAGATAATAAAGACAGTGATGTCACAGTACAGAGATAAAACACACAGTGATGTCACAGTGCAGAGATAATACACACAGTGATGTCACAGTGCAGAGATTATATACACAGTGACATCACAAAGGTAATAAACACAGTGATATCACAGTACAGAGATTATAAAGACAGTGATGTCACAGTACAGAGATAATACACACAGTGATGTCACAGTACAGAGATAATACACACAGTGACATCACAAAGGTAATAAACACAGTGATATCACAGTACAGAGATTATAAAGACAGTGATGTCACAGTACAGAGATAATATACACAGTGATGTCACAGTACAGAGATAATATACACAGTGATGTCACAGTACAGAGATAATATACACAGTGATGTCACAGTATAGAGATAATACACACAGTGATGTCACAGTACAGAGATAATATAAACAGTGATGTCACAGTACAGAGATAATATACACAGTGATGTCACAGTACAGAGATAATATACACAGTGATGTCACAGTACAGAGATAATATACACAGTGATGTCACAGTACAGAGATAATACACACAGTGATGTCACAGTACAGAGATAATATACACAGTGATGTCACAGTACAGAGATAATATACACAGTGATGTCACAGTGCAGAGATTATAAAGACAGTGATGTCACAGTACAGAGATAATATACACAGTGATGTCACAGTACAGAGATAATATACACAGTGATGTCACAGTACAGAGATAATACACACAGTGATGTCACAGTACAGAGATAATATACACAGTGATGTCACAGTACAGAGATAATATACACAGTGATGTCACAGTACAGAGATAATACACACAGTGATGTCACAGTGCAGTACGTCAGTATTATACTAAGTCTTAATCTACATACAGTACACAGGGCATTAGTATACTTATGTTTAAAATGCATAGGCACACTCACCACGCCAAGTTTGCCTCTACGATGAGGTACCTACTCTAAACTGTTGCAGCGCTACATGGCAACCACCGCCACACCACGCCAGCAGGCAGCCCACCCCTGCTGTCAGACTAAGGCCACATGGCACTGGGCAGCACCAACCCACAGGCACAGCACCACAGCAACAACAGCCACCATGCAGCACTACACCATGTGAACAGATGTCAAAAGCTCACCTTTCTGGTGGGTCCCAGTGCCAGGGTGGCTTTATCTAGTGGCAGGGGTTCTGTTTGACTGCTGGGTCCTGCCGCCTGCTAGTGCAGCGCTACAGCGTCGGTGGTGCCGCGCCAAATTAGAGTAGGTCCCACTTGAGGAAGTAACCTTGGACGTGGTGAGTGGGCTTATGCATTTTTATCAAATGCCTCATGTACAGTGTGTATATCGGGGGCTGTATACTATTTATCACGCTGAGAAGCAATGTGAATTGTGCTGAGAAGCAGTTACAGATCAATGCACAGTATGTGGATGTGCAATCCATGTTTTTCTCCTTTTTTTAGAGATAATAAACTCAGTGATGTCACAATGCAGAGAATATAAAGTGACAGTGACGTCACAAAGGTAATAAACAGAGTGATGTCACAGTACTGAGATAACAAACAGAGTGATGTAGAATCAACCTTCCTCAAAGAGCATGAAAAAGCAAGCACGATCAAACAAGGAAAGCAGAGCTACGCATTTTGGTCATTAGCCTGATGAAGGTGACGGTCTGTCACCAAAACACTTAGCTCTGCTTTCCTTGTTTTATAGTTTTTTTTTACTTTTTTATAGTTTTTTTTACTGTTCTAATACAATATCTCACAAAAGTGAGCCCACCCCTCACATGTAATATGTAAATATTTTATTATAACTTTTCATGGGACCACACTGAAGATATGACACTTAGATACAATGTAAAGTAGTCAGTGCACAGCTTGTATAACAGTGTAAATTTGGAGTGCCCTCAAAATAACTCAACACACCTCCATTAATGTCTAAACCACTGGCAACAAAAGTGAGTACACCCCTAAGTGAAAATAGCCAAATTGTGCCCAAAGTGTCAATATTTTTTGTGGCCACCATTATTTTCCAGGACTGCCTTAACTCCCTTGGTCATGGAGTTCACTAGAGCTTCACAGGTTGCCACTGGAATCCTCTTCCACTCCTCCATGACGACATCACAGAGCTGGTGGATGTTAGAGACCTTGCGCTCCTTCACCTTCTGTTTGTGGATGCCCCACAGATGCTCTTCCTGGGGACATGCCTGGCCAGTCCAGCACCTTTACCCTCAGTTTCTTTAGCAAGGCAGTGGTCGTCTTGGCGGTGTGTTTGGGGTCATTATCATGTTGGAATACTGCCCTGTAGTACAGTTTCCGGAGGGGAGGGGATCATGCTCTGCTTCAGTATGTCACAGTACATGTTGGCAATTCAAGGTTCCCTCAATGAACTGTAGCTCCCCACAGCCGACAGCACTCATGCAGCCCCAAACCATGACACTCCCACCACCATGCTTGACTGTAGGCAAGACACACTTGTTTTTGTACTCCTCACCTGGTTGCCACCACACATGCTTTACACCATCTGATCCAAATAAGATTATCTTGGTCTCATCAAACCACAGGACATGGTTCCAGTAATCCTTGTCCTTAGTCTGCTTGTCTTCAGCAAACTGTCTGCGGGCTTTCTTGTGCATCTTCATTAAAAGTGGCTTCCTTCTGGGATGCCAGCCATGCAGACCAATTTGATGCAGTGTGCGGCGTATGGTCTGAGCACTGACAGGCTGACCCCCCACCCCTTTAACCTCTGCAGCAATGCTGGCAGCACTCATACGTCTATTTTTAAAAGACAACCTCTGGATATGACGCTGAGCACGTGCACTCAACTTCTTTGGTCGACCATGGTGAGACCTGTTCTGAGTGGAACCTGTCTTGTTAAACTGCTATATAATCTTGGCCACCGCGCTGCAGCTTAGTTTCAGGGCGTTGGCAACCTTCTTATAGCCTCAGCCATCTTTATGTAGAGCAACAATTATTTTTTTCACTAAGTATTGTGCAATTCTATTTGTAATCCAAAGAAGATGAAGTCTGTATCCTGCAGCTTTCATATATGTCCAAAAGTGTCCCTGGCATTCTCTCCCTGATCCACTCAGAACCGGACCGCACAGTCACGTGATTCCTGGGGCCAACGCTACAAGTGTCTCCTTGGGAATGATGTCCGTCTTCCCTGTGAGCCACAAATCCCTTTCTGGGTCCACAGGGGTTCTCTCCTGAAGTCCTCAGCAGCACCAGGCAGCAGCCAACTCCCCACTTCCTCCTCTGCACCGGAACTCCTCCCTTTCCACAGAGAGTGTGATGCAGTAAGTTAATATCTTCGTGCAGCCTCAAATCTGTCATTACAGTATGCTATCACCCTCTTGAGGGTCCTACTAAGTCTCAAAATTGACATTATTTGAACTTTGAAAGGTAAAACATATAAACTTTTCTATATTGAACAACTCCATTGTAAACATTATATGTACTTTGTCGCCATCTACTGACAGAAGAGCAACATTGCAGGCATAACACACTTTACATTCAATAGCATTAGTGAATTATGCTTACACCTTTACAAAAACACCAAATTTAACATACCTGCTCCCCATTCATACCTGAGACCTTGTGACACTAACGAGTGGGCCTTGTTGAGACATTTTCACTTAGGGGTGTACTCACTTTTGTTGACAGCGGTTTAGATATTAATGGCTGTGTGCTGTGTTTTTTTTTTTAGGGCACACCAACGTTACACTGATATACAAGCTGTACACTGACTACTTTACATTGTATCAAAGTGTCATATCGTCAGTGTTGTCCCATGTAAAGATATAGTAGAATTTTTACAAAAATGTGAGGGGCGTACTCACTTTTGCGAAATACTTGTAAATTATTTTTAGTGGAATCCCTTAGTTCATTGCGCTTTCTTTTTCCTGCTTTTTGAGCAAGGTTAATTCCACTTGGTTATTCCAGCGTACTGAGAGACCCGACCGGCACACAAGTGCAGCAGCCTGGGATCCCCTCCCGCATGGGAGAAATTCAGGCTTCATCTAGTGCTGTGCCTACTATGCACAACATCATTTAGTAAGGTGCTATTGCCCTTATCCTTCCTTCTGTGCATTAAGGTATTACACCAGGGAGTGCAAAGACAGTACAGTACAGTCATGTCATAGTATAAAGATAACAAACACAGTGATGTCACAATACAGACACAATAAACAGTAATGTTCAAGGAAAAACATATTTATATGATCACAATACAGGGATCAGATGATAAATAGTGATGTCACAGCGCAGGGGCAGGGACCAAGGTAAGTGACAGCACATGAAGAACAGTTGCAGTCAAGTTACGGTACAGGGCTAATACATGCAGTAATGCCACAGCACAACCATTATGTTCACAGTATATCACAATACAGGCATGAATGCACAAAACACATAACAAGAATAAACATTGTAAAGTCATAGGGTTGTTGCAGACAGTGATGTCACAGTATAGGCATAATAAACATTGTGATGTCACAGAACAGGGATAATAAACATAGTGAAATCACTGCTCAGAGATAATCATCCTAATACAGGGATAATGCACACAGTGATGTCATAGTACAGAGATAATACACATATATATGACAGAGTCGCTCTTGTTCTATTATACCACCAGAATTATCTATATAACTAGTGTTGAGCAAATCAAAGCATTCTGGACTACAATCTGAATTTTGGGAAACATTTAATTCACTGCGAAGCTGAATTTCCTTGTGCTTCGTGGTAGTGAATCAATTTTCCCTGAAATGGCAGTAAAAACAAAAAAAAAGTCATACATCATCCATTTTCACGGAAAGATGCCGGCACGGACATCTTGGTTGAAGATACTGTGCGGATTAACCCCTGAAAGCCCTCAATCTTAATCTCAGATGCCACAATCGTTATTGCATCCGCTAAATACAAAAAAAATTGCTTTGTGATTGAAATAATTCACCACAAAGAGAATTTCTTTGTGAAACTCGGCGAAGCAGCCGACTCAAATTGTCAATAACTTTGCTCATCTCTGTGTATAACACAGGGCCGTCTTTAATATTGATTGTACCCTGGGCAAAGAATTTACTTGGGCCCCCTGGATCCCGCCTTCCCACTCCCTAGCTAGCAACACGCCCTCCACCACAACACACACAAAAAAAATAAATCCACACACCTCGTAGAGTAGTAAACTTTTATAATGATGAGTGGCCACCTCTTTTTCCTTGGCAGTAATGTAAATACTGTCTTTTTTTCTAAGCTTGCAGAGACGCGCTATAGACCCCAGAAGTACTACGTTTAGCTGTTGTGGTTCTGGTGACTATAGTGTCCCTTAATATAGAGGGAAAAAAAGAATCAGCACAAAAGTATCAAATAAAATGGCTGTATCATTATTCTAAAAATTAAAAAAGCACAACTTCTGACTTCTGCAGATTACTTTTTTTTTTCAATGTGCAGATACTACTGTACTACTAACCCCTCCATCCACCCCTACATACAGGGTAATACAGCGCCCCATGCCTCTTACATCCAGTGACGTCTCTTTGATGTAGATGTTCTCTTTCCTCATCTTCTCCTTTCAGACCTTCAGACCAGACCACCATTTTTCAGCCATTTCTCGTCTCTGCAGTTTGACAAACAAAATCTTAGTTTACTACTTTTCCACCATCCTCCCATCTTATGGACAATTCATCCTACCACCCCCAATACTGTGCCGCTGTGCTCCCCAATATTATACTGCAGAAACAGATAATAGTAGTACCAAGCAGATAGTGCCCTTCAATAATTATTGGCACACAGTGCCCTAAAATAACTGCGCCCAGAAAATAGTTTCCCTAACACTAATAGTGTAAACATAACGTCCACCAAAAATAATTGTGGTAAGCTGATACTGTGCCAAGGTGCCCCCACAGTAATAGTTCTCCCAAACGTCCCACCAATAGGAATAATTCTCTGCTAGAGCACACATGGTAGTAATAGTGCTCCTACAGTGCCCCCAACATGTCCCCACTGTGCCCTAGAAGTAATAATGCTCCCATATTGCCCATACTAGTAATGATGTTCCCCATAGACCCCCCAGTAGTAATAATTCTCCTTATAATGTGACAGTACAAAAATGCCCCCTTATAATGTGTGCCAGTGCAAAAAATACCCCCTTTCAATGCCCCAAGTTGAGCTAATGTCCCCATAGTGCCCCCATAATGTGCCAGTATAAAATACCTCTATATAGTGCCCCCAGTAAATGCCCCCATAGAGCTCCTCTCCCCCTTCTTCTCAGTGCCGCCCATAATGTACCAGTATAAAATGCCACATATATAGTGCCCCAGTAGATGCCCTCAGTGTTCCCCATAATTTACAAGTATAAAATACCCCTTCTTAGTGCCCCCCCATAGATGAGTCCATAGTACTCCTCTCTCCCCTTCCCCAAAGTACCCACCATAATGTGCCCCAGTATAAAATACCCCTATACAGAGCCCCCCATATAAAATACCCCTTCTTTGTGGCCTCAGTAGAAGCCCCCATAGTGTTCCTCTCCTCCCTTCCCCCATATAAAATACCCTTTCTTTGTGGCATCAGTAGATGTTCCCATAGTGCCGCCAATAATGTGCCAGTAAAAAGTGCCCCCATAGTGCCACCCAATAATCTGCCAGTAAAAAGTGGCACCAATAATGTGCCAGTAAGTAGTGCCCCATAGATGCCCCCACAGTGCCCCCCAATAATGTGCCAGTAAGATGTGCCCCCATAGATGCCCCCAATAATGTGCCAGTAACAAGTGCCCCCATAGATGCCCCCAATCATGTGCCAGTAACAGTTACCCCCATATATGCCCCCAATCATGTGCCAGTAACAAGTTTCCCCATAGATGCCCCCCAATCATGTGCCAGTAACAAGTGCCCCCATAGATGCCCCCCAATCATGTGCCAGTAACAAGTGCCCCCATAGATGCCCCCAATCATATGCCAGTAACAAGTGCCCCCATAGATGCCCCCAATCATGTGCCAGTAATAGGTGCCCCCATATATGCCCCCCAATCATGTGCCAATAACAAGTTCCCCCATAGATGCCAATAATGTGCCAGCAACAAGTGCCCCCATAGATTGCGCCCAATCATGTGCCAGTATTAGGTGCCCCCATAGATGCCCCCAATCATGTGCCAGTAACAGGTGCCCCCATAGACGCCCCCAATCATGTGCCAGTAACAGGTGCCCCCATAGATGCCCCCAATCATGTGCCAGTAATAGGCGCCCCCATAGATGCCCTGAATCATGTGCCAGTAACAGGTGCCCCCATAGATGCCCCCAATCATGTGTCAGTAACAAGTGCCCCCATAGATGCCCCCCAATCATGTGCCAGTAACAAGTGCCCCCATAGATTGCCCCCAATCATGTGCCAGTAATAGGTGCCCCCATAGATGCCCCCAATCATGTGCCAATAACAAGTTCCCCCATAGATGCCAATAATGTGCCAGTAACAAGTGCCCCCATAGATGCCCCCAATCATGTGCCAGTAACAGGTGCCCCATAGATGCCCCCAATCATGTGCCAGTAACAGGTGCCCCCATAGATGCCCCCAATCATGTGCCAGTAACAGGTGCCCCATAGATGCCCCCAATCATGTGCCAGTAACAGGTGCCCCCATAGATGCCCCCAATCATGTGCCGGTAACAGGTGCCCCCATAGATGCCCCCAATCATGTGCCAGTAGTAGTACCATATACAAAAATAAACACAAACTTACCTCCATCAGGCTGTAGCGATGCGACGCAGGCCTCTTCCGGCTTGTGTCTCGCGATGTACGGCATAATTGAGCCGCCTGCAGCCTATCAGAGGAACAGGGAAGGGAGATGCCTCTCCCTCCCCTGCCCCCCCCCCCCCGCAGCAAAGCCATCTGTATCGCTGTCCACAATGGATGCGCTCATCTCCCTATGCCCTGCCACCGCCCCTCACGTCACAAGTGGCCAGCAGGGCTCAAGAGTCAGCTGCCTTGGGCCCCCAGGAGCCACTGGGCCTGGGGCAACTGCCCCTTTTGCCCCGCGTTAAAGATGGCCCGGTATGACAACAAACATAGTAAAAACCTACATGTGATTAGCTTCACACAATTTAAGATACGGCCGCTTATGGATTTGCTGGCGCTTTGGGTGTAACTGTGGCCCTCTAGCCCATGGAAAGCTTTTTAAATTATTACCCTCTAGAACAATCTCCGCGCTCATAATTATATAGTACATGGTATATAATTTATTGACAAGACTGGTTACAAGTGACATCGTTCACAGCGTTGCAGAATAAACCAGGTTAAATGTCCGGCCCAAGCTTCCCATCTGCAAACACAGCAGCCTGTGCTAATTGAATTCTTTCCAGTGCTTCCTGTGTTATTGCTCCATAGGGCATAACGTTCTGGGGAAGGGCAGGGGAAGGGCAGCTGGTTCTTTCTTATTCTCGTACATGCAGCACAGGCTCTATTATAATTTGGCCTGTTTTGCATTTAATTAGCTTCTATTCTTGTTTGTGGAGAAGGCCTTTGAACGACAGCAAAGGGGAACTATAAAAGTACTGTAAAGCGGAACTGTCCCGCTCAGAGCATTTTCTTCTCTTCACGTCTGGGTTTTAATAGGAAAATGGTTTGTAAGCATGCTGTTACCCTACAGTAATATATAATTGTAGCCTATTCATATTATCAGGCCAGTTTCCAGGATATTAGAGCTTGAAGGATGTTCCAGGGCCACATGTTCTGCAATATGAGACAGATCAGGATACAATTACTTTCCTTCCAGGCAGCCACAAGTGCTGGGTACTGGTATCTTTAATATATAGGACCTGGGAAATGTACAGTAATGTCTGTTGTATCCTCCCCCATATAGTATATGTCCTACAGGCGATAACAAGGTGTTGAGAAAATTGAACTCCACGAAATGGAATTCGATTCGAATTTCTGTGAAAATTCAAATTGCTGTGAAGCCGATTTTCCCCATGCTTTGCGGTAGAAAATCAATTTTCCCTGAATGGCGGTAAAAAATTAAAACAATCATACGAACCTCATCCATTTGAGCGCAAAATGCTGGCCACCGCCATCTTGATTGAGGATCCTGCACGAACTCAGGTGTGCGGTGACGTATGATGTTACCACCTGGTCGACGTGATGATGTCATCATGGGCCACGCAACTTTTCACGTTGGATCTACAATCAAGATGGCGGCGGCCGGCTCCTTGCGATCAAATGGATGAGGTAAGTATGACTTTATACATTTTTTTTATTTTATATTACGCTGTTTTAATGCTTTCAGATGCCGCACTCAGCTATGAATGCTGCATCTGAGGGTTACAATACGGGGAGCAGCGCAATCGTCACTCTCCGTCATTGCACCCACTACTTACAAATAATGCGCTTTGTAATAAAGCAAATTTTTAGGTAAAATTCAGCGAAGGAGACGACTCAAATTTCCAATTTTACGCTCTACACTAGCGCTAACTAAAAGCGCCATACATTGTGATGCCCATAATACAATTTACAGTGCTTAAAGGGATTATCCAGGATTACTATAGTGTTTAACAGATAATCTCATGAAATTGCTTACTTCATGTACATTTTCTCCATGCTTTCTTTTTTTCAGTTTGAACTCTCCTGACCCATTTTCACCCTGTAAATTAAAAAACTATTCAAAACCACCACACATATAATACAAAAAGCATCTTTATTGGTGTCTACAAAAAGACATACAGATAATAATATAAGAGACAATTATAAAATATAGCAGTGTAACGGATCTCCTAGCACCCCGACCGGGTACCTCCGTCGATGGATGCTCCTAGCGCTTCCTGAGGACTCCAATCACTCCGCTCTACACCAAAACCACCACAGGAACCAGGAACAGGAACAGCTCTTACAAGAGCTAATAGTATAGCCAGGGGAGTATAGCAAATCTTCAGCGTATAGCAATCCCCAGTGTCGATCAGTTACCCAAACACCAGCCTCAACATGATGAAGGGTAAAACAGGAACTCCTTATTGAACACACAGCATTGACTTATATACACATGACATACTGAGGACATGACATCGCAGCCAATCCTGTACAGTTTAAACACAAAACTAACCCTATTCAACAAACACAATGGCATTGTCATACTCAGCTGTCCAGGGTATATACTGTGCCATATACCACCAGAGCGCCTGGTAGGCATTCTCCAGCCATTGCTCCTGCCATACCCGGTGCTCTAGTTTCTTCACCCATTCCTCCAGGGGCTGCTCTCCCAGGAAGGGCATCCGTAGGGCCACTTGCTTCTGCAATCGCTGCTCTTCACTGGGGAAATTCTCGCCTCGCTGGTATTGTACATTATCCAGGGCCTGGTACCAGATGCCCTTCCTTAATGCATCCCGGCCATCCAGGTCTTCCTCATCGTATGCCACTGCTGGTTCAATTCTGGTGCTGTCAGGGTCGCTGTACTAGGACATGCGTTGCCCTCAAATTGTAAGGTCCATGGAATGGTGTCTCCTGTAGCTGTCCTTCTGGCTGTGGGAACGATCCCGCCGCTTGCTACCAATTGTAACGGATTTCCTGACCACTGCTTGACCCCCAACACAGAGCCTCGTCTCGTTCTTGGGGGGATTCACTGTATGCTGTTAGAGACTGATTGCTAGAAGTGTAGGCCGCTTGGGTGCGTTTCCTATTCGTCTGCTAGCAGATATTCATGAGGTTCCGTTCGGGAGTTTGGAGCATTCCCTTGTATGCCGTTACAAGCAGATAGCTGCAAAAGACAGGAATATACCCAATCCAGCTCCAGTATACACAAATAATTTTAATAATATTTCATACCCAACATTTAATATATACTTCCTCCATTGTTTTGTATTGGTTTAAAATACATTTCCAGGGCCATAATGTCCACTAAACAATGCTGAGTAAATACCCCAGCAGAGTAGTGGGCTATTAGTGAGGCACAAATATTACCAGTAACAAAACAATAGATTGAGACATAAGATGATACGCACCTAAGCATATGGTAACAGTAAACCTAAATACTAGGGCAGAGGCATGAATAACGCACAGTGTCAGTCTAAACATATCGATTGCAGAGCTGGAGGGGGGAAAGGAAAAAACCCCGGGGAAATAAGAAAAAGCAGCATTGACATGGTCATGTGATCACAGCCCACAACGGAAGATAGAAGTAATTACACATACAGTACAGACCAAAAGTTTGGACACACCTTCTCATTCAAAGAGTTTTGAAAATTATGAAAATTGTAGATTCACACTGAAGGCATCAAAACTATGAATTAACACATGTGGAATTGTTTACATAACAAAAAAGTGTGAAACAACTGAAAATATGTCTTTCTAGGTTCTTCAAAGTAGCCACCTTTTGCTTTGATTACTGCTTTGCACACTCTTGGCATTCTCTTGATGAGCTTCAAGAGGTAGTCACCTGAAATGGTTTTCACTTCACAGGTGTGCCCTGTCAGGTTTAATAAGTGGGATGTCTTGCCTTATAAATGGGGTTGGGATCATCAGTTGCACTGTGGAGAAGTCAGGTGGATACACAGCTTACTACAAATTCTACTGAATAGACTGTTAGAATTTGTAGTATGGCAAGAAAAAAGCAGCTAAGTAAAGAAAAACGAGTGGCCATCATTACTTTAAGAAATTAAGGTCAGTCAGTCCGAAAAAATGGGAAAACTTTGAAAGTGTCCCCAAGTGCAGTCACAAAAACCATCAAGCGCGACAAAGAAACTGGCTCACATGCGGACCGCCCCAGGAAAGGAAGACCAAGAGTCACCTCTGCTGCGGAGGATAAGTTCATCCGAGTAACCACTGAGGAAGGGGACATCATAGCCCCGAAACGCGTCTGGTCTGACCCCCCAATCTTATGCGAGTGCACCGCATCCAATTAATTTGAAGACCACTCTGAGCCAGTGTACCGAACGGAGCCGATCTGAAACCAAGCCTGGAAAACCCGGCAGCTTTGGAGCCAAACAAGCGGGACGCGTGCAGCAATCACAGAAGTGACGCACTCAAGCTACCGCTGGATCCATCTCATTACAAAGGCAAAGACTGAAGGAAGGTTTCGATAGACGGCCGAGGTATCTCCGAATCTGGAGAACCCTCCAACACTGGTAAGACTGTGAACCACTTGTTGTCTCATCACGGGATTATTCTCTGACTGTAAGCGGGACGCCGCCGGGTCAGAGACAGAGAAACCTTGACTTTAAACCCTGCAACCTCTTTTAAACACTCTTTTGCTGCTGTTAGCGGGTGCCAATACCAGAAGGATCCCGACCTAGTACATCCGGACTTTTGATATATACATTTATATTTATATAGGTTTTACCCACCCGGCATTTTTAATTTTAATTTTAATTTTAATTTTATTGACTGTTATTGGAATATTCACATTTACTGTCCACTGTGGTCGCAACGAGGCTCATAATCACTGGTACTGCCGGGCAGGCATTACTCTGAGCCTCCTTTCGGTCACACACGCATCTAATCTTATTTTATTACGTGACAGTTTTATACATTAATAGCACTGCCAAACTCGTACTGCTGCTTTTATTCCTACCATTTTATTCTACTACTGTCTTTTATCAATTAACTACTTTAACAACCTTAATAAATTGGTCTCCAAGTATCTTAGGTGTGCCCAATCATTCCTATATATACTTTTGCTTTTTAACAGTGGGGTGACGCTGTAAGTTTGAGAGCACCCTTTTTGGTGTATCAGCCACCCTGTGCATCCAACTAACCTACTCTTTCGAATTCATCCGAGTAACCAGCCTCAGAAATCGCAGGTTAACAGCAGCTCAGATTAGAGACCAGGTCAATGCCACACAGAGTTCTAGCAGCAGACACATCTCTAGAACAACTGTTAAGAGAAGACTGTGTGAATCAGGCCTTCATGGTAGAATATCTGCTAGGAAACCACTGCTAAGGACAGGCAACAAGCAGAAGAGACTTGTTTGGGCTAAAGAACACAAGGAATGGACATTAGACCAGTGGAAATCTGTGCTTTGGTTTGATGAGTCCAAATTTGAGATCTTTCGTTCCAACCACCGTGTCTTTGTGTGACGCAGAAAAGGTGAATGTATGGACTCTACATGCCTGGTTCCCACCGTGAAGCATGGAGGAGGCAGTGTGATGGTGTGGGGGTGCTTTGCTGGAGACACTGTTGGGGATTTATTCAAAAGTGAAGGCATACTGAACCAGCATGGCTACCACAGCATCTTGCAGCGGCATGCTATTCTATCCGGTTTGCGTTTAGTTGGACCATCATTTATTTTTTAACAGGACAATGACCCCAAACACACCTCCAGGCTGTGTAAGGGCTATTTGACCATGAAGGAGAGTGATGGGGTGCTGCACCAGATGACCTGGTCTCCACAGTCACCGGACCTGAACCCAATCGAGAGGGTTTGGGATGAGCTGGACCGCAGAGTGAAGGCAAAAGGGCCAACAAGTGCTAAGCATCTCTGGGAGCTCCTTCAAGACTGTGGGAAGACCATTTCAGATGACTACCTCTTGAAGCTCATCAAGAGAATGCCAAGAGTGTGCAAAGCAGTAATCAAAGCAAAAGGTGGCTACTTTGAAGAACCTAGAATATGACATATTTTCAGTTGTTTCACACTTTTTTGTTATGTATATAATTCCACAGTTTTGATGCCTTCAGTGTGAATCTACAATTTTCATAATCATGAAAATAAAGAAAACTCTTTGAATTAGAAGGTGTGTCCAAACTTTTGGTCTGTACTGTACCTTCATAAATAATTATTTTAAAGGATGTTGAGGAAAGTCAGAAAACCCCTTTAAGATCAGCCATGGCTGTATGAGTAATACACTTTGTGGATGCTGTATAAATGCTATGCAGGTGCTGTATGAGTACTGTGTAGATGCTGTGTTGGTGCTGTATGAGTACTGTGCACGTGTTGAGTTGGTGCTGTATGAGTACTCTATAGGTGCTGTGTTAGTGCTGTATGAGTACTGTATAGGTGCTGTGTTGGTGCTGTATGAGTACTGTGCAGGTGCTGTGTTGGTGCTGTATGAGTACTGTATAGGTGCTGTGTTGGTGCTGTATGAGTACTGTGCAGGTGCTGTGTTGCTGCTGTATGAGAATTGTGCAGGTGCTGTGTTGGTGCTGTATGAGTACTGTGCAGGTGCTGTATGAGTACTGTGCAGGTGCTGTATGAGTACTGTGCAGGTGCTGTGTTGGTGCTGTATGTGTACTGTGTAGGTGTTGTGTTGGTGCTGTATGAGTACTGTGTAAGTGCTGTGTTGGTGCTGTATGAGTATTGTGTGGGTGTTTTTGGGAAACCACTGATAACACATTGTCATTTCAAATCTTGTTAAAATGACAGGTTCTGATACATCTGTATATGAATATTGTAAAGATAAGCATTGCAGCTATAATTTTTCTAAATCAACATACAGTGCACTGTGTATAAGATAACATATTGTGCATTAATACTGCATGTCAAACCTCCTGCTAGGTCTCTATGAATAGCATTAAACATGGATTTGTACATTATGTTAGTTAATTATTAACCATTATGTTTGATAGAGAAAGAAACCCATTTTGGGGTGATCCTCAGTGCAGTAGAAACTGCTTAAGGCTACTTTCACACTAGCGGCAGGACCAGGCTGTTCCGTCGGGTGAACAGCCTGTCGGATCCGTCCTGCTGCTAGTAAAACGTGTGCCCCCGGACTGCCGCTCTGTCCCCATTGACTATAATAGGGGCAGGGGCGGAGTTCCGGCGGATGCGCGGCAGCACACGGCAAGAGGCTGCCGGAATAAATGTCGCCATGCGCTGCCGTGCCTCCGCTGGAACTCCACCCCCGCCCCCATTATAGTCAATGGGGACAGAGCGGCAGTCCGGGGGCACACGTTCACTAGCGGCAGGAGTATCCGACAGGCTGTTCACCCGACGGAACAGCCTGCTGGAGGTCCGTGCCGCTAGAGTGAAAGTAGCCTAAGCTAGGTGAAAGGCCTTGGTCAAGATCCAGGGGGGTACTATTACTTCTTTTGGAGCACGCCTAGTAGGCATGAAGAGTCTTATAGGCCTCTAGGTTGCTGGAAAAAGATATGTGAATAAGCTTTCCTTCCACAAGGGTACCTTCACATGTGGAGAGACATTCAGCTTCAGCAACATATAATTATTTACACAGTGCAGGGGTTGACAATTTTCAACCTCGTAGTATAACATGGGGAAGTCTTTATGTTGCAGATTTTCTGGTAGAATTTTCCACCATGAGTGCCTACTCAGTTCCTTCCATAAGAATAATTAATACCCCAACCAAGGCCTCTCAGGCAGACAAGCAAAGTTTCTTTGCTCAGCTCTGTTAAAGGGTAGTTACCCAGAAAAAGCCGAATTCCTGATATGAGAAAGCTTCCCTTTCCTTTTGTAAAGCTTGCATGTTGTTTTCCAGATAAGCATGATCTGGAGATTCACGTAGAGCAATGGATAAAAATCTTATTATGAAAAAGCACTGATTGAACAGTTTGAGGTTACTACCAAAAAGTTAGTGGAAAAAGGGGGGAAATTAGTTTAGAAAGCATAAGGGGCAAGTATAAATATAGATACTAGAGATAGGTAATTCTTTCTGATGCCAGCTGATGTTAGATATGCTAATGAGAATATATAGATGAACGTTGTCTAGCCTATGGACATCATGTATATTAACTGGTCTACATAACAGAAATAGTACCCACTCAGAGCTCCCCCCAAGGCCTCTCAACTAGAAAAGATGATTCTGTCTTAATTCCATTTTAGAATTCATTTCAGATGAACTGGAGAGAGACCCCCAAAGTAATATTCAACTGAAAGTGAGACAGAAGAACTAGAATTACAGAGATTACACTTCTCTCAATGAGTCATGCAAGCTAGCTTTCTTTCTAGAAGGACAAGAGAACCAGAATGTCCAAAGAGAAAACTGCCTTGATTCGCCAACTGACCTTTTAGTATTGTATGTTAGGTGACACCGCTCCCTAAATATTGCTGTGCTTGCATCTCCACATTATGGACTTACAAGTTAGACTCCTTTCCAAAAGGAAAGGAAAACTGTCTCATACCAGGAATCCAGTTCTTTCTGGGTAACTACCTTTTAACAGAGCTGATCAAAGAAAATCCTATATATAGGAGAGAGTGAGTGAGGGCTAAGGCATAAAATGGGTCACTTTAGAGTTATTTTTCTAATAGAAATGTATGATTTCAGAAATTAAAGTATATTACAAAAATAGTCAGTATCACTGCCCCTACACATAAAAAAAAAGAATGACATTTACACTTTAAATATTAAAACAGAAATAAGAACAAGGAAAACTATAAAATGTGGTATCATTATAAATGTGATATTTTTAGCTTTTTTTTAGATTTTAGCTTTCCACTACATCTTATACAAAATTAAATGTGCCATTCAAAAGTGCAACTCATCCTGCAGCAAACAAGCCCTCATACGGCTATGTGAACAGAAAAATTAAAATGTTATGGCTTCAGAAAAAAGGAGTAAAAAACTGAAAAAAAAATAATTCGGTCAGGAAGGGAATAAAGGGGCATTCTGATTTCTGCAAACAAAATGTTATTCATTGTAAACATGCAATTTTCTAATATATAGTACAGACCAAATTTTGGACACACCTTCTCATTCAAAGAGTTTTGCCAAGAGAATGCCAAGAGTGTGCAAAGCAGTAATCAAAGCAAAAGGTGGCTACTTTGAAGAACCTAGAATATGACATTTTCAGTTGTTTCACACTTTGTTATGTATATAATTCCACATGTGTTAATTCATAGTTTTGATGCCTTCAGTGTGAATCTACAATTTTCATAGTCATGAAAATAAAGAAAACTCTTTGAATGAGAAGGTGTGTCCAAACTTTTGGTCTGTACTGTACATACATACTTAATCAATGCTGCACAGTTTTTAAGATCCATGCTTGCAGCAGGGGCATTGCTAGGTTGCAACATTCAGGGCCTGGGCTCCTGATGTTTTGTCCCAGGCCCTGAATGTACTGCCTGCCAGATAGATCCAACTGTATTGCTGTTCTCAGGATGGCAATACAATTGAATCGAATGCCTTGCAAGAGCTGAAGGACCTGTGATGACATCACAGGTCATGTGATCAGTTCTAAATGCAGTAGCTAAAAAGGACCTGCGATGATGTCACCATTGTGTGACCAGTGCAGGAGAGGAAGGCACAGAAGTGAAGAGAAGTTTTGGGAAGAAGCTGTGGTGACGTCTGCTACATGAGAGGTAAGTGAAGGAGTAGATTACTCAGTGTAAGAGGCAGAGCAATGTTGGGACTGTATGTTAGGGCTGACGTTATTTACGTGGGATAGTGGGGTGGAGTGATGTTATCTACATGGGACTGAATATTGAGAGGTGATGTTATTTACATGGGACTGTATGTTGAAGGTGGCTGGGGAGAAGGTGATGTTATTTACGTGGGACTGTATTTTGGAGGGGACTGTAGATAGAGAGGGAAGTTATTTACATGGGACTGTATATTAGAGGGGTCTGTAGATATGGTGTGATGGTATTTACATGGGACTCTGAGGCGGAGGAGGGAAATTATGTTATTTACATGGGACTGTATGGTGGAGGGGCTGAGGAATTATAGGAGAGTAAACGTAGGGATTATAACTACAGGGGGCACTGCAGGGGGCATTATAAATACTGTGGCGCTTCAAGGCGAGCATTATAACAGTTTGGGGCAATATAAATACTGGGGCACTGTGTGGGCATTATAACAGTAGGGGGCGATATAAATACTGAGGCACTTCAGGGTGAGCATTATAACAGTAGGGGGTATTGTAAATACTAGGGGCACTGTGGGGACATTTTAAATCCAGGGGACATTAAGCGTTCTTATTACTACTGGTGGGTCTATAGGAGGGACTTATAGATCCACATTATTTCTATTAAGAGCTTTATGGGGGGCCTTATTACTACTGAGCGGTCTGTAGAGAGCTTTATTACCACTGGGATAACAATAGGGGGGCCTTATTTCTACTAGGGGCTCTGTAAGGACATTATTAATACCGGAGAGCTCTTCTACTAATGGAGGCACTCTTGGGGAGCACTATCACTGTTGGGGGGCACTGTAGGGGGCAGTATTACTAATGAGGGCATTCTAGAAGGGAAATACTATTGGTGGGACTATGAGGCGTACTATTACTATGGGGGGCACTCATTTTTCTTCAGGATAGTATTTGGGGGTAGAGAAAAGTGAGGAAGCTAAGATGTCTGTGTTTCACACTCTGCAGAGACGAGGCGCGGCTGAGAGAAGTTGTCTGGACCGAAAGGAGAAGATGATGACAGAGAAGATCTACATCAGAGGATACGTCACCTGGGAGGCACTGGATGTGAGAGGTATGTGCTGCTGTATAGCTGTATAGCAAGTACAGTAAAATGTCTTCAGTGCTAGTGTTTGCAGGGGGAGAGGTGGGCGGGGGGCGATTTGTTGACTTAGAGAATTGGGCCCCGGATCTTTTGAGACCCTAGCAACGCCCCTGACTTGCAGTAATTCATTCTTTACTCCCAAGGGATTAAAAAATTTCCGATTCATGTGATGTCCGGCTCTTTAATTACAGAACTCTTATTATCAGATCTCTGTCTTGTAATGAGCCGAGCAATGCAAATGGACAATCATCACATGAAAATAATAGTTCCTATATTGAATGACAACAAGCGGAGATCTTGCAAACAATAAAAATTGATACAGAAAGTAAAATAATATAACTTTATATTATACAAAAAATATACATTATAATAAATAATAATAATATTTATAGCGCCACCATATTCCGCAGTGCTTTACAAATTCATAGGATTCATGTACAGTATAAAACGGCATGGGTGATCTAATCAGATGCATCAGGCATTGGTGGGTGGAAATCCTGGCTCCACATTTTGGGTGGACAGGCGAGTTCTCCTTGGGGTAACTATGGCCCCCACCACACTAAACACCTGCTCTGATTCCACACTACTGGCCGGGCAGGACAGCTTTTCCAGGGCAAACTCTGCTAGTTGTGGCCACAAATGCAGTTTTGTTGCCCAGTAGTCCAGCGGATTTTCAATGTGGGTTGGCAGGGTGCTGTCCAAGTATGCCACCACCTGCTGGTTCAGATCCTTCTCCAGGTCTACCTGCTGCTGATGATGAGTAGTTTCCTCACTATGCGGGTGAAGAAAGCTACTCAGGCTGCTGATAGAGCTGGTACTGCTCCTGCCACCCCACCCCTCCCCAGCAGCTATGGCAGTGAAACGTGAGCGCAGAGGGCCCCCCCGGTAAGACGTGCAAGAGGATGGACGATGGTGCAGATATGCAGTGGCCAACTGACTACATAGGATGTCTCTGTAGCAGTTCAGTTTGTCCTCTCTCTCAGTGGGTGCAAAAAAGACCCCCATTCTGGACTGGTAGCGAGGGTCCAACAAGGTGAAGAGCCAGAAGTCATCCCTCTGCTGAATGGTGACAATACGGCTGTCACTACGCAAGAGCATGCATTGGGCCATTTCTGCAAGTGACTCGGAGGGACTCCCTGCCTCCATCTTCACCCCATACTGCCACGGTGTGTCTGAGTCCTCTGTCTCATCTTCCTCATCGCCCTGTGGCTCCTCTGGCTGCTCCTCCTCTCCTGTCACCTGAGTAGAAAAACCACCCATTTCGCTACACATTACCTGTGCTCCAATGTCCTCTTCCCCTTCCTCCTCCTCTTCCATTTCAGCCCCCACAAGGCTCAGGTGGCCGTGATATCTAGGCGCCACGTCTCCAGTCCTCTGACCAGCCATTGTTACCACCATCTGTTCCAGAACATGAAGCAGTGGAATGACGTTGTTCATCCCGTAGTCCTGGCAACTGCCAAATAACGTGGAGTCCTCAAAGGGCCCGAGCTGCCACCTGCTGACATCGAAGTTACACAGGGGAGTATTCCTATCCGCTTGCATCGTCAAGTAATCGTTGATGGCCTTTCTCTGTTCGTATAGTCTGTCCAACATACGTAGGGTGGAATTCAAACGGGTGGAGGCTCAAGGACTGGCCCAACTTCTGTTCTACATGTGTGTGCAGGGCAGGTACTGCCTTTTTGGCAAATAAATGACAGCTTGGGACTCTCCACCTGGGCTCAGCACAAGCCATCAATTCTCTGAAAGGTGCAGAGTCCACCACTTGGAAAGGGAGGGACTGCAGCATCAGCAAATTGGACAGGAGCACGTTCAGCTTCTGCACCGTTGAATGCGTGCACGCATACTGCTGTCTCTTGGCAATCGCTTCAGTGATCGATTGCTGATGGAATAATTGACGACGGAATAATTGACGATGAGGAGGAGGAGCAGGAGCATCTGGACCAGCAGAAGATGAAAATGACAGATAGCTCCCTTCGTCTGAGGTGGTGTAGCCTTGACTAGTTAAAACCGGGTGCCTGCCACTGGGTGATGCAGCTGGACCACCACATCGGAGCCACGGTTCTCCCAGGCCACTGTATGGCGACGCTGCATATGTTGACGCAGGGCCGTAGTGCCAACATTGGCACCCTGGCCACGTTTCAACTTCTGCCACAGTTTCTACATATGCCCACATTAACCTCCTCCGGCAGCTTAACAAAAAACTGCCACACCGCTGAGTAGGTGATTTGCCCCCCAACAGTCCACACTGACTGACTGCTACCGCCGCTGCCTCCGTGAACCCCTGCACCACTACTTCCCGGGCAGGTAGGCTGCTGCGAAGCAGGTGATCTTCCCTGGGCATGTTTAGCTCCCGACCTCCCACTGCTGCCACCCTGCTGACTCCCGGCCACCCTAGCGCATTGCTGGCTCCGCCGCTGGCTCAGGGGCAAGCTGCCACCCTCTTTTCCTGATGATGATGAAGCCCCTTCTGCACCCGGCTCCCGAGTGTGATCGGCTTCATCATCACAGAGTAGTGTCTGCACGTCACTGATGTCCTCCTCAACGGTCTCTGGGTCACCACCTCCTATGCCACTCTCCTCATCACTACTTTCCCGCCTAGCGGAGGAAGCGGCGGGTGTCTCCTTCAGATCTTGCCCGGTCAGTAGCTGCTGACCGCTTTTTAGTTGCTCTTCCTTGCTGAAAAGTGGAGCTGAGCCTACTGCATATAATACTGCATATAATACTTCTTGCGATGAGGGAACAGAAAAGGACAAAGGCAGGTTGAGGACAGGTGAGGGCACAGTTGGCCCTGCTCCTGGCCCATGCCAACTAAGGGTTGTGTCTGACAAACCCAACGACCGTTGGTTGGGGGTGTCTGATGTCATTTGGAATGAAGTGGATGACCGAGTTAACCAATCAAGAACCGCTGGGTTGCTGGTCAAGACACGACTGCTAAATGACATTGGGAGCTCAGGCCTCTCGCTGCGACTCCTGCTGCCACCCCCCTTACTCCACTGCGAACCTCTGCCTGCACCAGAAACATTTATGCCTCTGCCACTTCTAAAAGCGACAAAAATATTTTTATTTTTGTACTTAGGCCACTAAACGCTTTCAACACATATAACTGCAGAAGTGAACTGAAAATATATTTTTCTTTTTGTATTGAAATTAGCCAGTTAACGCTTTTAGCAGAAATAAATGCACCAGTGAAGTGCGTATATATTTTTCTTTCTGTACTGAAATAGGCCAGTAAACGCTTTTACCACAAATAACAGCACCAGTGAAGTGCATATATTTTTTTCTTTCTGTATTGAAATAGTCCACTATACGCTTTTGCCAAAAACAAATACACCAGTGAAGTGCGTATATTTTTTTCTTTCTGTACTGAAATAGGCCACTGTCAGGAATAAGGACAGCCTTATTCCTAGTTATAATGTTTGCTGGGTTATTATGTTTTATGGGTATATTTCATAGTGTAACATAGTCCAGTGTGATTCACATTTATATACAGTATGTATTTATTTATTTGTATTGCCAGGCCAGCAGCCATTGATGAATTGGTTGAAGGCTGCATATAGTGCCGAGATGTCTGCCTCATACCTGTGAAAACAGCAAACTGCTCCCCGGGGGGTTAGTTAGCACAGAGATGCTAACCAGGATGGGCCCTCTTTCTGGTCACACTCAGAACAGGCGACAGCAGACTCTCCGGCACCGTGTGTCAGCATGGGGGAATTTATACCAGAGAATGAACAATAAGTTGTAATCCTTCATTGTTCAGGATGGGGCTGACGTCTCCAAAACCCAGCTCATCATATCTGGTATGATGGGGGCATCGCATGGACACCAGACATGGCGTATCAACTCGCCTTCATCTTCTTAAAGGGCTTCTGTCACCCCCCAAAACTCATTTTTCATTATTAAAATCCTTATTGGACGACTATTCCCTATATAGGGCTCTTACCTTGTTCTGTGGCTTGGTTTCACTAAAAATCGAGCTTTTAAAATATGCAAATGACTTCACTACCAGCAAGTAGGGCGTCTACTTGCTAGCAGCCTCTACATCCTCCTTTCAAAAAAACGCCCCCTCCTCCTGTTGATTGACAGGGCCAGCGAGCGCTCTCCTCCTCCGGCTGACACTGTCTGCAATTCAAATCCCGCACCTGCACCTTACGTGTTTTCATTCTGCGCAGGCGCTCTGAGAGGACGCTCGCTTCCTCAGCACTTCCTCACTGCGCCTGCGCCAATGACGTCTTCTCTTTCGGGTTTAGAGGTGACGTCATCAGTGCAGGCGCACTGAGGGAGTGCTGAGGAAGCGAGCATTCTTCTCTCAGAGCGCCTGTGCCGAATGAAGACACGTAAGGCGCAGGCGCGGGATTTGAATTGCAGACAGGGCCAGCCGGAGGAGGAAATGTGCCCTGCCGGAGCCTAGAAAAAGAATTATTTTAGGCTACGGGAGTACAGGCCCCAAAAATTAGGCATTCACCTGACAGAAAATAACAAGTGATTATGTTGCTAGAGGTACATTAGGCGGTCACTGGATAACAATTTTACTGTAGGCCAGTGGAGTACAGGCCCCAAAAATTAGGCATTCACCTGACAGAAAATAGCAAGTGATTATGTGGCTGGAGGTATATTAGGCGGTCACTGAATAACAATTTTACTGTAGGCCAGTGGAGTACAGGCCCCAAGAATTAGGCATTCACCTGACAGAAAAGAACAAGTGGTTATGTGGCTGGAGGTACATTAGGCGTCACTGGATAACAATTTTACTGTAGGCCACTGGAGTAGAGTCCCCAAAAATTAGGCATTCACCTGACAAAAAAAGGCCTTTTATGCTGCTGTATATACATAAGACAAGGACCATTCTTTGTTCTTTGTGGTGGCGGATATGTGTGGGTTGGCATGAGGAAATTCAATTACACGTGGTCATCACAGGTGTTGAATTCCTCCAAGATCCATGCCTGATTCATTTTTAGAAATGTGAGGTAGTCCAAACTATCGTGAGCTAGACGAGTGCGCTTATCGGTCACGATCCCCCCTGCTGCGCTGAACGTCCTTTCAGACAGGACACTCGATGAGGGGCAAGCCAAGAGTTCCACGGCAAATTATACCAGCTCTGGCCACAGGTCAAGTCTGCACACCCAGCAGTCAAGGGGTTCCTCGCTTCTCAGAGCGTCCACATCGGCCGTTAAGGCGTTCCCTGAGGCTGGACCCCGAGGGCGGCTGTCGATGGGTTGTCTGCAAGAATGATCTGCAAGAATGACCAACACATCTTGAAACCGGCCTCTTCTTGCAGGCGCGGTAGGATTGGTACCCGCACCTGTTTCACTGTGGGTGGAAATTCCTCTGCTAGCGCCCGCAACAGCAGAATGCAGTATCTCTCGCAGCAAGGCCTGGAAATGCTGAATTCTGACAGTCCTCTGTGATGCTAGTAACATGTCCACCATTTTGTGTTTGTACAGGGGGTCTAAGTACAATGCCACCCAATACTGGTCCTTGCCCTTTATGCTTTTTATACGGGGGTCCCTCTTCAAACACTGGATCATGAAGGCCCCCATTTGCACTAAATTGGAAGCGGTGGAGCGCCCTTGCTCCTGCTCATCGCCCAGGAGAATGTTGTTCTCGGTCTCCTTCCCCCAGCGACGGACAACACCAGGGATCCCCAAAAAGTTTAAAGTCCCCCTCAAAGCCTGCTCTTCTTGCTCCTCCCCCCAGCCACCATCCTCCTCTGACTCCTCTTCAGACTCCTGCTGACTTGTCTCAGATGGAGTAGTTCCCCCTGGGAATTCATTCAGCATTGCGACTTCCTCATCTTCCAGCTCCTGCTCCCCGATGGATTAATCAATGACATGACGCAATGCATGCTCCAGAAAGAAGGTGTAAGGTACGATGTCACTGATGGTGCCCTGGCTGAGACTGACCAGTTTGGTGATCTCATCAAATGGCCGCAGAAGTCTGCATGCGTCGCGCATGAGCAGCCACTGGCGCGGTGAAAATAAACCAAGCTCCCCAGAACCTGTCCTGCTGCAGAGTTCGCACAGGTATTCGTTAACGGCAGGTTGCTGCTGGAGCAGCCTATCAAGCATATACAAAGTGGAGTTCCGGCGCGTCGGGCAGTCACAAATCAGACGTCCGACGGGCAGGTGGTGTCGCCGCTGAACGTCAGCAAGGAGAGCCATGGCCGTGTAAGATCTTCTAAAATGGCCAGAGATTTTCTTGGTCTGCCGCAAGACGTCCTGGACCCGGGGTATTTGCCAACGAATCGCTGCACGACTAAGTTCAGGACGTGTGCCACGCACGACACGAGTGTAATTTTGCCCTGTTTCAGCGAGCTCAGCAGATTGGCACCGTTGTCGCACACCACATTTTGCTTGGAAGTGATGGGACTACTTCATGTCTAAAGTCACCACCACAAGTGATACATTTACCAGTGGGTATTTGCTTTCCTCTTTTTTTTATCAGATTTTGTAATGTGATTTATTGGAAAAGGACAATTTGATTTTGCAAATTAATCATTATTCAAAGTGTAAAAGTTTAAAACAATTCCTCATTTTCATCAATGACATTTTATTACTGGATAGCCACATTTTACATGTAATGGAGTATAATATGGGATGAAGCGTTAAAACCAAGCCGTAGAAAAATTAATGAAAATCCTGTGTTCTCCAATATAGCGGCCCGTCAATAAAGCCAACACTACTGACCTTAGGGCATTTCTTCTCCGGTACAACTAAACGTTCATGTTTGATGTTCTCAATAGGTTTGATTAGCTTGAAAATGTCTCATAACAATTTCATGTGTCTCTGTGATAAATCAGTGGCTGATAATGACTTTATGATGTGGCTGATGTTCCTTTTGTAAAACTCAATCACTGGCAAATAAATTTGGTTTACTTTAGGGTGTGTTTGCAACCAGTTGGAGGTGACAATTTGTGATAGGGTGAAGTGATGTGGGAAAGTCAAATGGAAATGTCAAGATCTCCAGCCTCCTGACTATTGACCAGACAAATGAGATTGGCGGCCTTGCAGTTACAGATTAGCACATGGCAGAGGGAATTAGTTACACACGTCCCCAAAAAAATAATGGATTTCATGTTTAAAGAGACCCTTCACCGAAAAGTGGTATTTTTTTTACTCAATATTCTTTCGCTGTTTTCTTTTTCATTTTAGGATTACCTATACCATTAAAAATTAAATACATAATATTGTACTTTTGAAGAAAATGATTGCACTTTTCTAAATAGCTAGGTATGGTAATCCTCATAATAGTAGTAGTTATAAAGTTGGGATATCAATATGATAGTTCTACTGTTGTCTTGATAGGACTAGATAAAGATGACCACGGAAGTCATTACACTTTTCAAGATAACGTGTGATGCTCTAATTGAGTCACTACAGGGAGGCTTCTCTCGGGCCACAGTGAATGGTCTGACTGAAGGAGTTAAGTGAGAATACTAAACGTATTAAAAGTCCACGGAAAGGAGACGGGGCAGGAAGTAGAATGCATGGAGTGACGAAAAATTATATTAAAAAAACAATTCATGTTTCGGAAAAAAATATATGTACAGTATGTGATAAAAAGTTTAATAGACGAGTCCCTTTAATGTTTGGACTAAAGAAAAATGTGTATCTACTTGTTATATATTTGTCATCCAAATGCTGAAGCTGCCAAGGAAAAATTAGAGGCTGGCTCCAAAGGCGGTGCTGGTAGACTAAGACTAAAACTTAGCGACTATTGATTATAAAATAAATCCTGTTTTTGATACCTTTTATTACCTTTTATGTAGTTTTTATTTCTGTACAGTTAATTTCTTTATTACCATTACTGTCACTTAAAGGGGATGTCCCACAAAACCCAGCACCTGGATCTTAATACTTTTGTAATTGCGTGTAATTAAACATTTTCTATAAAATCTCTCTGTATAGTACCATCTGTTCTTTGTTCTTTTTCTTATTTCTTTGTCCGGCGCACTGAGATGGACGCAAATGATCTGTTCAACTGCCTCCTGAGCTGTGATAGGGAGAAAGCTCCAACAGAAAAGACTCGCCCCCTGATCTGCAGCAGAAAAGACACGCCCCCTGAGCTGCAGCAGAAAAGACACTCCCCTTGAGCTGCCAGCATGATATAAATCTAGCAAAGTAACGAATGGGGAGATCTCTGAGTCTATGTGAAGTACAGGGCTAGTTGTAGCTTTATTAGAAAGAGCTTGTCATGTACTATATGATGTCTGATTTTTTTTTTTTTTACAATAATCATGGGATAACCCCTTTAAGCTGGCTATACAAATTAATGTCTGCTGAACTAATTTCTCCCGGCTCTCCCCTGATTGCGGATGTCGTGGAAGAGAAGGATCGGGCTGTCGGATTTATTCTCATGGGAGGTGTCTGGCAGCTGCTTACTCCCTCTCTCTCTCTATTCAGAACACATGTACCCTCGGCTGAGTGTGCATGTGTATGGGGGAAGTCAGGAGGAAAGACAGTTGTCTGATTGAACATTCAGCGGCAAATATCCCATGTCTATGACCAGCGTTAGAAACAATCAGCAAGCTGCCGTTGCCAGATTTTTTATTAGGCTCTGCTGTCAGACAGTTGGTATATTGTTCATAATAAGGTATTCATGAGTTTTAGAATAAAGAAAAAATACATTAAAAAAGCTAGTGTAAAAGTCAGCAGCTTCTTCATGCTTTCCATGCAGCAACATATCTTTCTTCTAGTGCACATTGTACAGTGGTAATATGCAATGTAAAATATGAAAAAGGGTTATAGTCAGATGTTTAATATAGGATATATACCGGTTTTATTAGCTTATGCTGTATACACTATCATTATTAGCTACTCTACTCATGCATTGCAATATTACTTGGTTCATCGTTTCAACCTGATTGATCTCTGTATACGCTGTATCTTATTTTAGCATTTTTATTATTTCTAAATGATAACACTGAGATATTCTAGTAAAGCCAGAATCCACTAATTGCTTTAAAACAGGATGGAGCCAGAAATTATTTTATTCTCTCATATTAATGAAACTATACAGTATGCCAGGATCTTGTATAATGTCATTTTTTATGCTGAAATCCTATTCACCCAGTAATCACTGGTCTGTAACTGTCTTCTCAGTAAAATGGGAATCTTTTATAGGCTATGTACACCTTCAGAGGCATTTTTTTATTATTATTTATTATTGCATGTTGCTCATTTTTGGCTAAACATATTTTTTTTTTATTGGCCTTTATTAAGAAATATTGAGTTGTTTTGTCACAAAGGGTTAACGGTTTTTCTATCTGTGTGAATGTACTTTATAATGTTTAAAATATTAATTTTATAATGTGAGAGAGCAGAAATAAGGACTGGAGTCTGACAGAAAAGACAGAAAATATAAAGGGCGCTACTAGAGCATCTCACCTCTGTACAGAAAAAAGGAAGCCATATTTTTTATAAAGACCAATTGAAAAAAAAAAATTTTGGCTCAAAATGAGTACAATGCAATAATAATAAAACATTTCCCCCAAAGGTGTACATTGCCTTTAAGGTTACCTAGTGCCAAAGATGACTCAATCATAGACCCAATTAAATTAGCATTATATCTTCATTTTATAACCTGTACTGGAAAAATCTACTAGAATCTCAATATTTGTCACAATTTTATTTTGCTTTGCACTAACCTTATCTGCACTAACCCATCCATAGGTCCCAGGGTCAGCAGTTTATTCAGCTAGTCGCAACAGATGACAAGAGTGTGGAATAGGCAGTGTTAATATTGTTTTATTATTTCTAGTAGTGAGGGACACATAGACTAACATTAGGGCACCTATGGATGGGAGCATTGGTGGAGGGTAACAATTGTGAGAGTGGTGGTAACCAATGAGGCAGCAAATACCCCTCACCTGTTCCCTCACCTGTACCCTCACTAATGATACTAGTGGAATACAAGAGCAGCAGTATATATACATCTATTTAGGCATCAAACCAGTAAATTAGGGTGCCTCTCTGACTGCTCTTGTATATGGTATTGTATCTTTATAGAGTAGAAAGATGTTAACCGATTCGTTTAATAAAGTTTGTTTGTTATTTTATCTTAGCGTCCCTTCAAGTAACTGTGAGCTTTGCACTAACCTTCTTTACAATTTATATCTGTGGTCAAATGCCTAACACTATAAATGCCTAACACTATATATTAGGTAGGTGATGTTCTCCACCCAAAACCAAAGTTGTACTGCTATTTGTATTTGGTTATTCCCCTGTGCTTGTTGTTACTAGGCCTCAGGGAGATGCTGGTTCGTTCACCTGGGAAGGAACCAGTAGTCTCATTTCCTGCCACTACCTAGGGCATTTCAGGGCTCCTAGGGTCTAGGTTCCAGTGTATTTTCCCACCTTCAGGGTCTATACATACTGACAGGAGTCAGGGCCAGGTTTAGGGACTTCCTAGGAGGTGACCTTTCTCCTCTCCCTATCCTTGAGGCCTAGTTCTGTGTCCCTCCCCTATCCTGTATTCGTGGCAGTGCAGGATACAAGAACATGGTGTGCTGCGTTTTTGTATCCATTTTTTCCTAATGTATACATCAAATGGAGGCATAAAACGTGATGTGAACCCAACCTTACTACATAACCAAAGTGTTTCTTTTTAGAGCTCATCTACACTTGCTAGGATTAGGAGCTTAAAGTTAATTTAACTTTGCCTTCCATCCAGAAGGTTCTACACAGAAGAGATAGACGTTTTTTCCAGGCACAGCAGTACATGCTCAAGACAGGCTCCGTTCTGAGATAGGAATACCCTTTTATAGACACATGACAGCTTTTCATAGAAGCCTAAATAAAACAGTGCGAGAACAACGCAAACAACAGAACTTGTGTCAAGACATACCAAGCATTGAAACATTAAAAATATATCCATTGCGTCCTGTGGGACGCTACAAATGTGCTCCTATGTCATAGGCTCTGTATTGTAAACTTGGTGATCTCTGCTTTCAATTTACCGAACGTATTGAAAAGCCAAAAGAGCGTTACCGAAACAACCAGTGCTGGAAATAACTTATCCTAATACATGATGTGACAGATCAATGCATGACAGATCAATAATTGAGCCGACCAAGTTGTGCTAATGACACAGCGTGTCTGCTAATCGATCATCTTGCTCTGACTAATTGGCTATTAGCAGCAGTTCCCCTCACTTTTTTCCTCTGGTTCTGATCTCTTTAGTGGTCTGAGTGACAAATCGCTGTCAGAACACCCCCTCCCCTTTGTTCATTACGTATTAAAATAGAGCAATATTTAACATGAGATCTGTTCATATGTATTTTAATTTTCATTTTGTACTTTAACCCCTTCAGGACCTGCGGCGGACATGTATGGTGCAAGTTGAGGCATAAAAGACGGCCATAGCTGTCGGGTGCCTGTAGTGTTCACATTAGACAGCCAGAGGCAGAGTCTGTGATCAGCGAAAAAGTTGATCACATGCATTTAACCTCTTACATGGTGTGGTCAATTGGCCCATTGCATCTGAGCGCACAAAGATTGAGGGAGCTGTTCAGTTGCTATGGTGCCATTGGGCCTTCTGAGGGCTCTGAGACCTGTCACAGCAATGTTCCTGTGCCAAGGTTCATTAGCAACATAGTGAATCTCCCATAGGCTGCAGTGTAAAATCATTGCAGTCTATGCGGGAAAATATCAGACGATCACATCTTAAATTCCCCTAGGGGGATTAAGTGTAAAAAAAGTTTTAAAAAATCTTTTAAAAAATATAAAACTATAAGATATTAAAATTCAAATCAGCCCCTTTTTCCCATATTAAAAATAAAAATAAACAATAAAAAAAATCATTAACATCGATGCGACCCAAAACACCCATACTATTCCAAAATAAAAGTATTTATCCCGTACGTTGAACGCTGTAAGGAAAAAAAAAATCTAAATGGATGATTTGCTGTTTTTTTGTCACTTTACCTTTCAAAAACAAAGTTGAACAAAAAATGAGTGAATAAAAACACACACTCCAAAATCGTATAAATTAAAAATACATATTGCCCCCACAAAAATAAACCCTCACACAGCTCCATAGACTTACTAGCATATCAAAAAAGATATGGGCGTCAGAATGTAGCAATGCAAAAAATTTGATTGTGTTATTTCAGTAATCATACTCACCGACAGAAAAAATGAAACCCATAAAACTTTGGATTTTATTTTTTTCGTAGCTTTCCACTACATCATATGCCATATTAAATGGTGCTATTAGATAGTACAACTTGTCTCACAAAAAAACAAGTGAATGGAAAAATAAAAAAATTTGTCTCTGGGAAGGCAAAAGCGAAAAATTGCTGCGCTGGGTAAATCTAGGCTAAGTGCTCATGTGCTTGGCATTTTTACATTTCCATGTAAAGCCTTTATAATCTACCTGGACAATTTCGGCCCTATTATTGGCATTCAATGGCATTTCAGTTTTCATGTTCTGCTTCTGTATTAGAGAAAAGCAAATATGAGTTACATCCAACTTCCCGATGGAAGAACATGCAGCAGGAAGTAAAGTGTACAACTTATTCGTTTCCTTCATCCGGTTTACAATAAAAGTTGTGTCAGTCCCGTACACTCATGAAAGCCTTCGCATGCTTTTAGTGGACGCTATGATTTGTTTCTACATGGCCGTACATTAGTTTGTTGCCAGTCAGCGAGATTGACATTTGAAGTGGTTCTCATTGTGCCATCTTGTTCTTGTTATCTGGAGCCATTAAAGTTTTTCTGATTTGAGAATCCCCTCCCAGATTCTAAGAAAATCACCTTCACTAGTAGTCTACATCTTTCTAACATTTGAGAGCATAAACATTTTTGTGCTTTTTTAATTTATTCAAAAGGTTCCATTTTCCAAGCTCAAACTGAGCATATAAAATAAGTAGTCTATTTCCGATAACCCCTTTAATGAGGTCCTGTAAGAGTACCAGGGACCAGTACTCAGCGACAAAGTTGTAGGGGTGCAGATTTTGCTTTGAAGACAGAACCTTCGTAACGTCCTTGAAGTTTATTTATTTATATGGCTGGTTTCTAATCTCTATAGGGGGTGGGGGGTTCCACTTAAGTACTGCCAGGCCTCCTTACCTCTTCTGTGTTCTCAGATCAGTGCCAAATTTGTAATAAAGCAATAAGATCATTGTGGCGAAACCAACCTCGCAACTGGGTTTTGGAGGGGCCTGTTTGCCAGCCTCTTGCCCCAGGATTATGGCCCATACTAACTTTGAAGGAGAAGACAGAACGGCTGTTTTGGGCAGGAAAGCCATGCTTGCGGCTGGCCAAATGTGACTTCCATGGAATTCGGGAACCCCTGATCGGATCTGGGTGATTTTTGGATATGTTGTTCACCCAGATCAGAGCTATCCATGGATGTATACATTATGGGGATATGTGGGGTTTTGAGGTGTTTTCTGTGTTTTGGGAAAAATGTGTGGTTTCTGTCTGTGAGTGATTAAGTTAGCACATTACGTTTGGTAATTGTATTTTGCTGATTGCGTCTCAGACAATGCCAGTGTGTTAGTTAATTGCGTAGAAGACAGTGCTCATTGTATTTTGTTGATTGCGTTACAGACAGAGAGAAGGGGGTTTTGTGTACAATTCATGAAAAGGTGTCAATACTGTAAATGCATGTGATTGGCTGTTTTTACAAAACCCTGTGGGTGGCAACCTTGTTGGAAGATGTGTATAAATCAATGCTGTGGGTTCAAATAAAGAGTTACTGTTTTACCCTTTACCAAGTTGAGGCTGGTGTTTGGGTAACATTATCGACACTGGGGGATTGCTATACGCTGAAGATTTGCTATACTCCCCTGGCATAACTACTAGCTCTTGTAAGAGCTGTTCCTGCTCTCGGGATTTAGGAGAGGTTCACCAACTGGAGCCTGGAGCCTTGTCGTAGGTCCAGGGTGGGTAGGAGACGGTGAGACCTCAACCAAGCTTCGGCGGTTCGTGGGGTCTGCAGTGCGTACGGTGTCAAGTGGAGTGCTTGGAGTCCTCGGAAAGCACTAGGAGCATCTATCGACGGAGGTACCCGGTCTGGGTGCCAGGAGATCCGTTACAGTCATATTAGCTGTTTCAGATCATCTCACTCTGTATGAGTGTGCACAGGTTGTCAAACATACAGTATAGCAGGACTGACCAACAGGGCTCTTAAAGGGGTGTTCAGTTTTGTAACAGCATCCTTTAAAATGATCATTTATGAAGGGAGCTGTAATTTTGTACTGTATTTCTTTTACCTTTTTTGCGCCTATCTTCCACTCGGGCCATGTCCACACTGCTCTTTCATATTTCCTGGGATGGTATGTCCATGGGCAGGGCAGTGATAGAGCAGTGTCTATATAACTAGCTGGGTGGGAGGAGCTATAAACTAGCTGGCTGTTATGGGTAGTGATAGGGGAGTCTCTATATAATTAGCTGGGTGGGAGGAGCTATAAACTAGCTGGGTGTGTTTAGGGGCAGTGCTGGAACTGTGGCAGAGCAAGGAGAAGTACATTGTGGGTTTGGTTGGGTGTAGAAACAGGAAGTGCTATGGACAGGAAGGGGAAAAAAACGAGATTGGTTTATATGGTGAAAACTGGTGAGGAGAGTACAAATAAAAAAAGCATGGGGAAGATGTAGATGAGGTAATTAACTACATGAGCAAATGCAACAGCAGCAGTCTGCAAGGGGTCCCTTTAAGATGAAATAAGTGTTTTGTGATGCCAGTTGCAATTAAGCAACAACGGGACGGAGTCCCTTTAAGAAATGGTGTTCATACCTAGGGTGGCCTATAATTTCCCTTAATGTTTTGTGCCCATGTCACGGTGCTCCTACCTGGATACATTGGAACCCAAGGCGCTGGCTGTGAAGCAGGAACATAGAGTGAACAATTAAGGGATTTGAAGAAATATTTGAGTCCAGACCTTGTGATGAAGTTCAATGGCAGCTTTACTTTGCATTAACGTTTCTCCAAACGGTTTATAGACTTTATCTTGGTTCCAGCAGGCTTTAGCATTAACTCTGGCAGGCAAACAATCTTAACACTGTTATATCGGTTTCTCTTTGGCTCTGCTGTACTAACAGACTTAAATGGAATATCTGCTTCTGCAGGATGCTGCAACTTCTCTCTGTAGTCTGATTCTGGATTATGCCAGGGAACAGCTTAGAATCCTGGCAGCTCCAACACTGAGTTTCAACCAGAACACACCAGAACTCCCTACCTCCTTCTGGTAGCAAACAGGACTGGCCCACTTCTGACCAAGAAATGAGGGGAGAATGGAATGGTAAGTTCCATTCTCTCTAAGTGTAGCTCTGCCATAGTTGCTGCCACCTGCTGGTGAATCAGGCACATTACATGAACAATTACATAACATTATTATAAATGCACAGTGTCTAGGGACCTGGAAATAAATGCATAAGATAACATTATATTAGCATTCACAGATAGAAGCAGGGCATAGGAGTGGTAATGCCACTCGAGGGCGTGATACAAATCTGTTCTTAACCATAGCAACCCTGCAAAACCCCTTTAAGACCTGCTTGAGCAAAGATGTAAATCAGTACATCAAGTGTTTTTCTGAATCTTTTCCTACAAAACTACAGATCAATCTTCTGCTCTCGTCACGATCTATAACAGGCTGCCCATTAGATACGGAAGTGTTTAACGTGACAGATCCAGTTTAAGATAACGATAATGCAAATCGATAATCAATAGAACTTTATTGATGTCTCTGCTTTGTTCCTATTCCCGGTGCCTCAAAGTTACACAGGGCGAGAAAAGACACGGGGCCATCAAGTTGAATTCTAAAATCTGTAATGAGATCAAATGCAATGTAACACTATTAAGAGACTGCGGTAAGAATGAGGCAGATAAACCTTCAGAAGGGTTATACGTGAATGGTAGAATTATCAGTCTGCAAAATCAGCGACATCTGGCGATTCACAGCCTTACCAGATGCAGAGTACAGAGTTGTAACCGTTATGTGACAATCATATGGCGGCAGTCAGTGGGCCAGACATGTCAGCCCCCTGGCTAATCACTAAGAGGGACACGCTCCTTTTTCCATACTGAGCTTATATCCTGACAGTCTACAGTAGGAGTTTAGACAACATGGACACTGGAGCATCTGAGCTGGACTGGCAGGTTAAAGAACTGAGCAGTGTGTTTTCTTTTTTGTTTTGTTTTTGTTATTCTATAACATTTGATGCTTTTTTCATTTATTTTTTAACGGTTGGAAAATCCCTTTAAAGGGGTTGTACACCTCTTGGGGGAGGGTTGGGCAGACCTGCAAAGGGAAGCCCACTTGCCTGCTTCCCAGCGCTGGCTCCCCGCTCCTTCCCTCCCCGGCCTCAGCAACTCTGCCTCGCTCCCTGGATGTCAATTTCTGTTTTCAAGCCTCTGCATCCAATCGCAGACTAGAGCAGGTCACTAGAGCCAGCGAATGGTTGAAGAGGCATCAAAACGGACGTATGAGTGTAGCGGAGCAGCCACGAACTGGGAGACCTGGAGTGGGGAGCCAACACCAGCAAGCAGGTAAGTAGGTTTCTCTTTGTAGGTTCGCCCAAGAGGCTGGGTTTTCCAAATAAAAACCCCAGGCACACCATCCCTGTCTCACCTGGAACATTAGAGGCATAAAGCTATGATATCCCATCAATGTCACATAGGTGCGAAGCTCCAAAAGTGAGCAAGAGTGCACCATGCATGCGCGTCCCCACTCCATTCATTTCAGTGGAAGCACGGAAAATAGTCAATCGTCGCGCATGGCTATTTTCGGAAGGTCTGTAAAAATGAATGGAGGACAGCTGTGCATGCGGGGTGCTCTCCTGTTCTATTGGGAAGCTTTGTTCTAACTGTGGTACCTGCACCTATCTGACATTGGTGGCATATCCTAGCGATATGCCACCAGTGTTCCAGGAGAGACAACCCCTTTAACCACCTCAGCCCCGCTAGCTGAAACCCCCTTCATGACCAGAGCACTTTTTACACTTCGGCACTACACTCCTTTCACCGTTTATCGCTCGGTCATGCAACTTACCACCCAAATGAATTTTACCTCCTTTTCTTCTCACTAATAGAGCTTTCATTTGGTTTTGGTATTTTATTGCTGCTGACATTTTAACTTTTTTTGTTATTAATCAAAATGTAACTATTTTTTTGCAAAAAAATGACATTTTTCACTTTCAGCTGTAAAATTTTGCAAGAAAAACGACATCCATATATAAATTTTTCGCCAAATTTATTGTTCTACATGTCTTTGATAAAAAAAAAATGTTTGGGCAAAAAAAAAAATGGTTTGGGTAAAAGTTATAGCATTTACAAACTATGGTACAAAAATGTGAATTTCCGCTTTTTGAAACAGCTCTGACTTTCTGAGCACCTGTCATAATTCCTGAGGTTCTACAATGCCCAAACAGTAGGAAAACCCCACAAATGACCCCATTTCGGAAAGTAGACACCCTAAGGTATTCGCTGATGGGCATAGTGAGTTCATAGAACTTTTTATTTTTTGTCACAAGTTAGCGGAAAATGATGATGATTTTTTTTTTTTTTTTTTTTACAAAGTCTCATATTCCACTAACTTGCGACAAAAAATAAAAAATTCTAGGAACTCACCATGCCCCTCACAGAATACCTTGGGGTGTCTTCTTGCTGGGTGAGAGAAATATCTTGGCAAAAGACAACTTTTCCCATTTTTTTATACAAAGTTGGCATTTGACCAAGATATTTTTCTCACCCAGCATGGGTATATGTAAAATGACACCCCAAAACACATTCCCCAACTTCTCCTGAGTACGGCGATACCAGATGTGTCACACTTTTTTTGCTGCCAAGGTGGGCAAAGGGGCACATATTCCAAAGTGCACCTTTCGGATTTTGCAGGCCATTTTTTTACACATTTTGATTGCAAGGTACTTCTCACACATTTGGGCCCCTAAATTGCCAGGGCAGTATAACTACGCAACAAGTGACCCCATTTTGGAAAGAAGACACCCCAAGGTATTCCGTGAGGGGCACTGCGAGTTCCTAGAATTTATTTTATTTTTTGTCACAAGTTAGCGGAAAATGATGATTTTTTTTTTCTCTTTTTTCCTTACAAAGTCTCATATTCCACTAACTTGCGACAAAAAAAAAAAAATTCTAGGAACTCGCCATGCCCCTCACGGAATACCTTGGGGTGTCTTCTTTCCAAAATGGGGTCACTTGTGGCGTAGTTATACTGCCCTGGCAATTTAGGGGCCCATATGTGTGAGAAGTACTTTGCAATCAAAATCTGTAAAAAATGACCGGTGAAATCCGAAAGGTGCACTTTGGAATATGTGCCCCTTTGCCCACCTTGGCATCAAAAAAGTGTCACACATCTGGTATCGCCATACTCAGGAGAAGTTGGGGAATGTGTTTTGGGGTGTCATTTTACATATACCCATGCTGGGTGAGAGAAATATCTTGGCAAAAGACAACTTTTCCCATTTTTTTATACAAAGTTGGCATTTGACCAAGATATTTTTCTCACCCAGCATGGGTATATGTAAAATGACACCCCAAAACACATTCCCCAACTTCTCCTGAGTACGGCAATACCAGATGTGTCACACTTTTTTGCTGCCAAGGTGGGCAAAGGGGCACATATTCCAAAGTGCACCTTTCGGATTTTGCAGGCCATTTTTTACACATTTTGATTGCAAGGTACTTCTCACACATTTGGGCCCCTAAATTGCCAGGGCAGTATAACCATGCCACAAGTGACCCCATTTTGGAAAGAAGACAACCCAAGGTATTCCGTGAGGGGCACTGCGAGTTCCTAGAATTTTTTTTTTTTTGTCACAAGTTAGCGGAGAATGATGATTTTTTTTTTCTCTCTTTTTTCCTTACAAAGTCTCATATTCCACTAACTTGCGACAAAAAATAAAAAATTCTAGGAACTCGCCATACCCCTCACGGAATACCTTGGGGTGTCTTCTTTCCAAAATGGGGTCACTTGTGGGGTAGTTATACTGCCCTGGCAATTTAGGGGCCCAAATGTGTGAGAAGTACTTTGCAATCAAAATGTGTAAAAAATGGCCTGCGAAATCCGAAAGGTGCACTTTGGAATATGTGCCCCTTTGCCCACGTGCAGTAGTGACCCCGTCGCAGCCACCGCAAAGACGTGCCCGTAGAGCCCTTAGAATCCCAGAGGTGCTGGCAAACCCTGATTGGCAGTCCCCAACTTCAGCCGCACCTGTAGTTTTCCCTTTCACTGCCCAGTCTGGAGTTCGGGTTGAGACAGCTCAGATCGGTTCGGCCCTGGGATTTTTTGAGCTGTTCTTGACTGCGGAGCTTTTAGACATAGTTGTGGCCGAAACAAACAGGTATGCCACACAATTTATCACCGCTAACCCGGGAAGCTTTTATACCCAGCCTTTCCGGTGGAAACCAGTCCAAGTTTCCGAAATTAAAACTTTTCTTTTCTTCTGCGTTATGCACTTTGTCCCATGTGAAAGGAGACGTTTGCAGCAGCAGTGAGTGAATGGGCCCTAATAGCCCTGTGTGCCTATCCTGGTGAGATGATCCCTATGCTAATAGTGTACCTGTGAGTGGTACTTCCGGAAACACTCTCCAAAGCATAGGGCAGGGTGGTCAGGACAGTCAGGACAGAAATAGCGGGTGTCACGCCTTATTCCACTCCTGCTACAGACACGACATCTTTTTCGGGGTGACGGTTGGGTTGAGGTACCAGGAACGACATTGGGGAAATGCCGCTCGTGTAGACGGCTAACTACACTGGTGGATGGGGCCACGGAACCTCCTGGGTACAGGAGGTTCTCGATGATCTCTTCCTGAAATTTGAGGAAGGATCCAGTTCTCCCAGCCTTACTGTAGAGAACAAAACTATTGTACAGAGCCAATTGAATTAAATATACAGACACCTTCTTATACCAGCGTCTGGTTCTGCGGGAAACTAAATACGGAGCCAACATCTGGTCATTGAAGTCCACCCCTCCCATGAGCAAATTATAGTCGTGGACTGAGAGGGGCTTTTCAATGACACGGGTTGCTCGCTCAATTTGTATTGTCGTGTCTGCGTGAATGGAGGAGAGCATGTAAACGTCACGCTTGTCTCTCCATTTCACCGCGAGCAGTTCTTCGTTACACAGTGCGGCCCTCTGCCCCCTTGCAAGACGGGTGGTAACGGGCCGTTGGGGGAAGCCCACGCGACTAGTTCGCGCGGTACCACAGGCGCCAATCCGTTCTAGAAACAAATGCCTAAAGAGGGCCACACTTGTGTAAAAATTGTCCACATAAAGATGGTACCCCTTGCCGAATAAGGGTGACACCAAGTCCCAAACTGTCTTCCCACTGCTCCCCAGGTAGTCAGGGCAACCGACCGGCTCCAGGATCTGATCTTTTCCCTCATAGATCCGAAATTTGTGGGTATAGCCTGTGGCCCTTTCACAGAGCTTATACAATTTGACCCCATACCGGGCGCGCTTGCTTGGGATGTATTGTTTGAAGCCAAGGCGCCCGGTAAAATGTATCAGGGACTCGTCTATGCAGATGTTTTGCTCTGGGGTATAAATATCTGCAAATTTCTGGTTGAAATGGTCTATGAGGGGCCGAATTTTGTGGAGCCGGTCAAAAGCAGGGTGGCCCCTGGGACGGGAGGCGGTGTTGTCACTAAAGTGCAGGAAACGCAGGATGGCCTCAAAACGTGCCCTGGACATAGCAGCAGAGAACATGGGCATGTGATGAATCGGGTTCGTGGACCAATATGACCGCAATTCATGCTTTTTTGTCAGGCCCATGTTGAGGAGGAGGCCCAGAAAAGTTTTAATTTCGGAAATTTGGACTGGTTTCCACCGGAAAGGCTGGGCATAAAAGCTTCCCGGGTTAGCGGTGATAAATTTTGTGGCATACCTGTTTGTTTCGGCCACAACTATGTCTAAAAGCTCCGCAGTCAAGAACAGCTCAAAAAATCCCAGGGCCGAACCGATCTGAGCTGTCTCAACCCGAACTCCAGACTGGGCAGTGAAAGGGAAAACTACAGGTGCGGCTGAAGTTGGGGACTGCCAATCAGGGTTTGCCAGCACCTCTGGGATTCTAGGGGCTCTACGGGCACGTCTTTGCGGTGGCTGCGACGGGGTCACTACTGCACGTGCCACCGTACCAGCTTCAACTGCCCTTCTGGTGCTCGCTACTTCACCAGGTTGTACGGCAGTGCTGGTACTAGGTCCAGGAAGGGCTGGGCTGCTGGTGTATGCCTCACCACGTAATCCGACAGCACCAGCCCCACTCTGCTGCTCTTGAAGCGGATCCTGCGCAACCTGTGATCTAGCGACACGGGGCCGGGTACGCCTGGTGGTATCAGGGACCTCAGCCTCCTCGTCCGAACTTTGGGTCAGAAAGCCACTGCTTTCTACAGGTTCGTATTCTGACCCGCTGGATTCATCAGATGAGGGTTCCCACTCCTCATCCGACTGGGTCAGAAGCCTGTAGGCCTCTTCAGAGGAATACCCCCTGTTTGACATTTTGGGCAACTAAATTTAGGGGTATTCCCTGAGACTACCCAAGAAAAAAAAAGCAAGCCTGTCTTACAAAGGGGAGGCTAGCGAAGTACCGGAGGCCGCTGCGGTTGATAAAAAATATCAAAACTGATTTTTTTATCGCCGCAGTGCGTGTAAACTGATTGTGCAGTGATCAAAAAAAAATTTTTTTTGTCACTGCGGTGGGGCGGGTGTGGGCGAACGCACGTGTGGGCGACCGATCAGGCCTGATCGGGCAAACACTGCGTTTTGGGTGGAGGGAGAACTAAAGTGACACTAGTACTATTATAGATCTGACCGTGATCAGTTTTGATCACTTCCAGATACTATAAAAGTACAAATGCTGATTAGCGATACGCTAATCAGCGAATAACGGACTGCGGTGCGGTGGGCTGGGCGCTAACTGATCGCTAACTACCTAACCAAGGGACCTAAACTATACCTAAAACCTAACGGTCAATACCAGTGAAAAAAAAAAGTGACAGTTTACACTGATCACTTTTTTCCTTTCACTAGTGATTGACAAAGGGGTGATCAAAGGGTTAATTGGGGTTCAGGGGGGTGATCTGGGGCTAAAGTGTAGTGTTTGGTGTACTCACTGTGAAGCCTGCTCCTCTGCTGGATCCAACCGACGAAAAGAACCAGCAGAGGAGCAGGCAGCCATATAACAGATCATATTTACAAATATGATCTGATATATGGCTCTGTGATTGGCTTTTTTGAAAATCATCAGCTTGCCAGCCGCGATCATTGGCTGGCAAGCTGATGACGAAATGGTCCTCTTCGAAATGCCGGCGCGAACTGCGCATGCGCGGGCCGCATATCGCGTCATCTCGCGTCTCGCGAGATGACGCGTATATGCGTCGTTGTGCGCAGCGCTGCCGCCTCCGGACCGCACATCTGCGTTAGGCGGTCCAGAGGTGGTTAAAGAGGTTGTCTCACTTCTGTAAGTGGCATTTATCACATAGAGAAAGTTAAGGCAAGGCACTTACTAATGCTTTTTTATTATCCATGTTGCCTACTTTGCTGGCTGGATTCATTTTTCCATCCTATTATACACTGCTTGTTTCCATGGTTACGACCACCATGCAATCCATCAGTGGTGGCCATGCTTGCACACTATAGGAAAAAACATTGGCCTCTCTGGTGGCTGGGACCACGGCAGCGCACATAGGCCGGTGCTTTTTCCTGTGTTGTGCAAGCACGACCACCACTGCTGGATTGCAGGGTGTTCTGTAACCATGGAAACGAGCAGTGTATAATGTGACGGAAAAATGAATGAAGCCAGCAAAGGAAGCAATATGGACAATCACAATACATTAGTAAGTGCCTTGTATTAACTTTCTCTACTTGTTAAATGCTATTTGCTGAAGTGAGACAACTCCTTTAGGTATTGTGGATCTGTATAATGTGACCATGTGCATAATATATATTTTTTTCTATTAAAATGATCTTCAAATGCAGATACACTTCACATTCCTAAACAAGCAAGCTATCATTACATCAGCAGAATAATGGAACTTGGCCTACGAGCCCATCTGTGGTGAGATCATTAGCCAAGATGAAGTAGTGCAGGCATCATCCAGCAAATAGCCTCTCATGGTATATAGCGCTGAGCTCCGATATGCAGCAGACATTATTAGTTTATTGCCTAGGCTCTTCCCAGAAAATGTGCTGCTGTTCCTGCCCTCCCGGATATCTGCATTATACAGCTCAACCATCATACTTCATTTTTTATCCCTATAAACAGCGCTAAATACTTACAGGACTTTTCACTTAATACGCTCTTTTAGGGGGTTTATACCAGCGCTATTGTACTAAGCATTCTGTATTCAGAATGCTATTATTTCCCCTTATAACCATGTTAAAAGGGGAAATAATACAATCTACACTACAACTAACCCAAACCTGAACTTATGTGAAGAAGTTCGGGTCTGGGTACCGCAGTCAGTTTTTTATCACGCGCGTGCAAAACGCATTGCACCTGCGCAATAAAAACTGAACATCGGAATGCAATCGCAGTCAAAACTTACTGCAATTGCGTACCTACTCGCGCGGGTTTGCCGCAATGCACCGGGAAGCATCCAGACACGCTCGTCTGCAAGGGGCCTAAGGGTGGGTTCACATCTGCGTTATGCTATTCCGTTATATGCTATAGGTTCCGTTTCAAACGGAATATAACAGAATGGCCAGATGGAATACAAAACGGGAACCTTTAAGAGACATTCCGTTTTGCTCTGCCCTAATAGAAGTTTATGAGAAAGCATAACGGATCCATCTGGGTCCCCTTATGCAAGACGGAAAACAAAGTCCTGTCTTTTATGTGGACAGAGAGCAAACGGAAAGCCTCTTGCAGAGTCTGCACTGTACGAGAGAGAGAGACAGCAGTGACTGTGAAGGGAGAAGTTCCAGAGCACAATGACAGCCCTAGAGCCTTTCTGCTGCCTGACCAACTGTATGCTGCCACAGCGCCAGCCTGCAGGACATCAGAGAGGCCGGGGTCCACATTATAGCACCACTACATTTACTTATTATCAAAAAGCATCATACATAGCTAAAAAAAATATATATATTTTACTGTCCCTTTAAGCAAAAGCCAGAATATAATAAAAGACAAAAACATTAAACTACATTTATAATAAAACAATTTACTTACAAAAGAAGCTATTCAGTCGTCTGCTGTGCCGTCCTCTGCTTGCTTCCACGGATTCTTTGCCCTTCTTTCTGTCTCCCACTGTTATGGGGGATCTGTGGATGACACACTGTTATGGGGGATCTGTGGATGTCACTATTATGGGGGATCTGTGGATGATGCACTGTTATGGGGCATCTGTGGATGACACTGTTATGGGGCATCTGTGGATGACGCATTGTTATTGGCATCTGTGGATGACACTATTATGGGGGCATCTGTGGATCACGAACTGTTATGGGCATCTGTGGGTGACACTGTTATGGGCATCAGTGGATCACGCACTGTTATGGGCATCTGTGGGTGACACTGTTATGGGCATCAGTGGATGACACACTGTTATGAGGCATCTGTGGATGACACTGTTATGGGGCATCTGTGGATGACGCACTGTTATGAGGCATCTGTGGATGACACTGTTATGGGGGCATCAGTGGATGACACACTGTTATGGAAGCATCTGTGGATAACGCACTGTTATTAAGAGGATGAGGTGAGTTTATTTTTTTTTATTTTTTTTCAACCCCTCAAGCCACATTTTAGTAAGCATTCTGTATTAAGAATGCTATTATTTTCCTTTATAACCATGTTATAAGGGAAAATAATAAAATCTACAGAACACCTAACCCAAACCCGAACTTCAGTGAAGAAGTCCGGGTTCGGGTCTGGGTTCTGGGTACCACATTCAGTTTTTTATCACGCACGTGCAAAACGCATTGCACCCACGCGATAAAAACTGAACAATGCAACGCAATCGCAGTCAAAACTGACTGAAATTGCGTGCACACTCGTGCGGGTTTCCTGCAATGCACAAGAGATGCATCCAAAGCAAATCCGGGACGCCCATGTGAAAGAGGCCTTATAGGTTAGGTAATGCTACTCTGGGGATAAGATATGGAAATTATCTCTCTTTCCATAAGAGTAAAGAAAGCTGTGCCTTTGCCACCACCTGCTGGATCGCTGCTATTCTATAACAGCCACACTAGCGCCAAAGGCACTGCCACCACAGCACCAGACTAGGTGGTGAGCAGGTCAGACAGGGCTTCTCCTACGAGACTCCTAGCCAGCAATACAGCGCACTGCAGCCACAGCAACTAGGTGGCGAGAGACAGGATATCAATTGGGCACCTACTGCCGTACACTAGGCAGCCTTATTATCTAAAGCACAAATGTTATCTAATGTTTGACCTTATAAACAGGCCTTGAAACATTATTTAGGATTATAACCAAGCCAGTTACTCATCTGAAGGCTGCTGTTTCAGGGTGGGAGGGTGTCACGACCATGGTCATGGTCGTGACTCCTGAACCGTATGCTGTTGCCTGTGGTCTGGATTGGTCGTTCAATCACAGGTGAGGGCCGCTAGTTTGTTGTCTCACTTGTGGTTGTTGCTGGCAACATAAGGTATGTGGCAGTAGAGCAGCTGGAGCTGCTTGCTAGGCTGCTCGCTGTCATAGCATGCGGTTGTCTCAGGCAACCTATCCTTGTATGTATGCACTTTGTATGCCTGGTGTGCACGAGGTTCATGTATGGTGTTGTGAAGATGTTGCTTTGGTCTCTTTATTTATTGCAGCGTATGGTTTCCTGGGTTCCCATGTGATGTGTGGGGTGTGCTGTGTCCCTTGTGTTGTTGTGGACAGCAGCACTTGTACATGGGTTCCAGGCTGTGTGTCTGTGGCAGGTAGGTGTGGTTCTAGTTTCACTTACCTGCCATTGCCATATGTCTGTTTATGTTTCCCCTTTCTTTATAGCTTGGGAGACTCCTGTTCGTCCGTATCCAGGAGGAACAGGTAGTCTTACCCTGCTCCTAGTCCAGGGCCACCCTGAGGGCGAGTAGGAATATTAGGTTCCGGAGTATGAGCCCTCCTACCATCAGGGTCGGCTCATACGGCTAGGAGACAGGGTCAGAATTAGGGATGGATAGGAGGTGACCTGCTCCCTGATTCCTGTCCTGGCCTTGCATCGACCATCCATCTTCTGGCATCGCATGGCTGAGGGTTTTCCCCATCCTCAGCCGTGACAGAGGGTCAAGCAGTGAGTCAATCCATGATCAGCTTGTGTGCAACTTGTGTATAAAACCATTGTCCATTGATCCCGTTTTGGTTTTTCCATAATTTTTCCCATTAGTCCTAAGCCATGTAACTGGATGTGCATGATCAGGCATGGGATTCAGCCAGTTCCCTCCAGTTCTCCAGATCTGGTTGTTAAAATTACAGCCGGATCGGAGAACCGTGTTACCATATGAGCCCCGATACGGTGCTCTAGCAGCGGCGGCAGGGCAGCGGGAGATGAGTGCTGACAGTTTAACTCCATAGACTTTTTAAAAGTTGGGCGGTATGTGTGTGTAGTGTATATATGGTGTATTTATGTGTATGTGTGTTGCATAAATATGGTGTATGTATACTATATGTAAACATGTGTTGTGACACTGCATGTCCGTCGCTGAATATGAATCCCACCCCTGTGTATGATAGAGCATAGAAACATATGCAAGGCAAAGAATATGTACGTACAGTATATTCACCTAATTATGGAACCAGACGATAGGACATACTGTACGTACACAATAAAACCCACATAGTGGACTGGACATGGCCTGGATTGTGTCCGCCTAATGCAAATTTGCATACCACACATCGTATCAGGGGCTCACAACGTCACATCTTAGGGTTGAAAGAGCAGAGGTCATTTGAATGTATAGAGAGAAGGCTTAACTGTACATCTTTTATATTATTGTCCATTAGACATTTTTTGGCTCTTCGAGTTAAGGGTGTTTTGCATGGGAATGAGGTCAGATTAGATTAATCTCTCTGTGACTTTTGGACCTCATTAAAAATATAAGGACATCTCTTCACTGTACATCAAATATTGGGACTCGTAATGCTAAGACAATATGTATAGGAGCAGATCATTACCGCTGACAGATCTTACGGGGCGCTGACCTGTTCTATGACGATGTCCTAGTAGATGTATATGAAAGATACCAGCTCACTATGGTTGAGCTCTGACTGTTATATCCTCACATCAAGGTGTCTAACCCTTTGTATTCTGACCAGGTTTTTAGAGTCTGATAGTATATTTAGGATTTTTTTTACACCTGCCAAATGTATAATAATTTTTGCTGGTTTGTGCACCTCCATAAATAATGTACCATTTCAGTTTCCGCAATGCACAGTGCCCGAGGAGGAGACCTAAGCTGCCTCCAAAGCCTGCATCTGTTATCGACTCAGTCAATGGAAGAAGTATTGCATAGATACAACCCTTGTCTCCTTGGATGGCTGACGTGGTACAACACTCCAAGAACGGCTTTCCTAAGAGATTGATTTAAGGCTTAGCTGCTGTTTTTTTATTATCAGAAAAAAATTATTTAACAGGAATCTCATGTATATATACAATATATAGTCTTACAGGATGACTGCAGGAAAAATTGAGTTTGGGTCAAAGAAAAAAAATCGCTATCACCGAGTGTTGTGGGCAAGCCACAGAGAATAGTCGCTGGTAAAAACACAACTTTCTGGTTTTGTCTGCATTAGGCACCATCATTGCAAATTCTGTCAAAAATGCTAGACAAATTAGAGCAGTATACTGTGCTGTCCTGTCTAGTAAAATGATGGACACCAACGGGAACCCTACGGAACCCATTACAGTCATGCCTGTGGATTCCAGTTGAGCAGATAGCTACTGCATGTCTCCTGATCCTCTGATACGTATGCATGCTCGGCCTAGTAATGAGTTGGAAGTGGAGAGAAAGAGCCTGGCAGCGGCTTATCTTCCCATTACCAAAAAGATCAGGTATTGATGATCCCTATCTCCACTGGTATCAGCTATCTGGGAGAGTTGGGAGGCCAGCATACATATTAGGTGGTGGGCTGAAACTGCCACAATTGGCAGGTTTGTCCGATACACATCTAAAGCTGAGTGCACAGCACCGTTTAGCTTTCCGTTCTTCTGATCCGTCACACCTTTATAGTATGGCCACACAGGATACAAATTCAGCAGGAATAAATCAATAACAGATCTGTGGGTATGCATTGCAAAGGGTGAAATCTGGAGTGAAAGTTTGAAATGTGGCTCTTTCACACTTGCGTTGTCCGGAACCGTCGTGTACTCCATTTGCCGGAATTACACGCCGGATCCGGAAAAACGCAAGTGAACGGAAAGCATTTGAAGACGGATCCGTCTTCAAAATGCGTTCAGTGTTACTATGGCAGCCAGGACGCTATTAAAGTCCTGTTTGCCATGGTAAAGTGTAGTGGGGAGCGGGGGAGCAGTATACTTACTGTCCGTGCGGCTCCCGGGGCGCTCCAGAATGACGTCAGAGCGCCCCATGCGCATGGATAACGTGCCATGCGATCACGCCATCCATGTGCGCGGGGCGCCCTGACGTCACTCTGAAGCGCCCCGGGAGCCGGACGGATGGTAAGTATACTGCTCCCCCGCTCCCCACTACACTTTACCATGGCTGCCAGGACTTTAGCGTCCCGGCAGCCATGGTAACCATTCAGAAAAAGCTAAACGTCGGATCCGGCAATGCGGCGAAACGACGTTTAGCTTAAGGCCGGATCCGGATTAATGCCTTTCAATGGGCATTAATTCCGGATCCGGCCTTGCGGCAAGTGTTCAGGATTTTTGGCCGGAGCAAAAAGCGCAGCATGCTGCGGTATTTTCTCCGGCCAAAAAACGCTCCGTTCCGGAACTGAAGACATCCTGATGCATCCTGAACGGATTTCACTCCATTCAGAATGCATTAGGATAAAACTGATCAGGACTCTTCCGGCATAGAGCCCCGACGACGGAACTCTATGCCGGAACAAAAGAACGCAAGTGTGAAAGAGCCCTAAATTGAAATCCTGCAAATGTATAAAAAAAAAAAAATGTAGACGGCAGCAGGCCATTCCCACCACACTACATCACAGATGCACTAATGCGATGGACCAAATCCTTATTCTTCCCTTTAGGCCTCATGCACACAAACAAATTTTTTTTTCCGTGTCTGTTCCTCTTTTTGCGGCCCGTATGCGGAATAATTTCAATGGAGCCCCAAAAAAAAACCAGAAGTAACTTTGTGTGCATTCCGTATCCGTATGTCTGCAAGTCCAGTCCTCCCAAAAAATAGAACATGTCCTATTCTTGTAATTTTGGCGGACAAGGACAGGCATTATTGCAGTGCATCTGCAAAAAAAAACTGATGTAAAACGGACGTCACACAGATGTCATCATTTTTTTTTTGTGGATCCGTGTTTTGTGGACTGCAAAATACATACGGTCGTGTGCATGAGCCCTTTGGTAAAGGAAGCCATCACCTCTACTGTATGGGGATGAGTGATGACTACCGGTATTGCTCGTCCTTGTTTCTAGGCAGCAGAGTTCTGTTTAGAAAGCACGATCTGCTGACGAGAAATGCCGATTTTAATGGAAAAAAGAAGGGAGTGAGCGATTTTGAGTTAGCAGCACCCGTCATAGCCACTAGGTGAAGAGCCAACCACTCATTTATATATTACTAAATGCCGATTTTACCCAGTGAAGGAACGTTTTGCACCTTTACACAGTCAGACGTTCATTCCCGATAATCTGCCCAACAATCGGGCAGTGTAAATGCACTTATAGTATTGATCTGTTCATAATATACAGTGATCTTTATGAGCAACAGGCGCCTCCCCCTAGGGCCCTCTATATAAAACGCGTCCCAGGTGTATGAATTGCTGAGTGGTATGTTGCGGCCTAAAATGTCTCTATGTGTGTCACGGTGCTCCTACCTGGATACCGCTGGACCCCAGGCTTTGGCTAAAAGCAATAAATAGGGGGAATAATTGAGGGATTAAGGAATAACTTGAATCCAGACCTTGAGATGAAGTACAATGGCAGCTTTACTTTGCATAAACGTTCTCCAGAACGGTTTACAGGCTTTGGCTTGGTTCCAGCAGGCTTTAGCATGAAACTGGCAGGCAAACTCCACTCTGCTATATCTGTTTCTCTCTGGCTCTGCTGTACTGACGGGCTGGCTGTATAACTCAGCTTCTTCTGAATGCTGCACTTCACTTTGTAGTCTGATTCTAGGTTATGCCAGGGAACTTTCCATCTTGCTCCTGAGGCTTCAAGCTTTGGCCTCTGTGGCCAGCAGAGCTTAAGGTGCTCTGGCTGGTGTGGGCATGTCCAGCAGAGGCGTGCCCCTGCATACCCTTCCCCTAGCTGGGGGTAAGCTAGACTGACTAGAGCTTCTGCCCCACCCTTTCTGCAGGAAGTAGGACTCGGTGGGGGGGGGGGGGGGGGGGTGTTAGAATCTATCTAGAAAGCTATCTAAATATAGCTCTGCCATGTTTTCTGCCACCTGCTGGTGAACCAGGCACATTACATGAACAGTTAAACAGTTACATAACATTAGAAATGCACAGTGTGGAGGACCTGGAATAAATACATAAGATGACATGAGGTTAGACCAATAAAGACAATAGCAAGGTGCAGAAGTGGTAACACCACTCTGGGGTGTTACATATGCATGTGATGGACTTAATAAGCGTGGTTATTACCCATCCAATAAATCGCAGTGTCTTTGTTTCCAGTACACCAAAGTATTTCATCATGTGCCGACTGAAAGTGATGACTGTACACTGCCCGTCCTTCATCTGTACAGACGCTCCCTCCTCAGAATATGCCAGTTGCTAACAAGGACAAACGATGTTGTGCAATTATGTACAAAGCAAGTGTGTCTCAGATCTTGGAAGCAATCATTCCATTTTATAACATATGTCATGCTGCTCTAAGAATTTCATTACAGGACACTCTATCCCCAGGCAACTGCGCCATCAGCCCCATTAATTTTTACAATGGTACCGTAAAGTCATGAAGCTAAAATATGTCATTTATTAGACAAAGAGCATCTAACAATTATCAAAATGTGCATTAAAAAACAGCTAAATTAGTGCTCATTTAGATGATCTTTTCAATATTAGGGAAGAAATTCTAAAAAAAAAAATAGAAAAAATATGCTTGTTCATAGTATAAGAGGCAGCCACTAAAAGCCTGGGAGCTATTTATTAATATCGGGGTTAGCCAGGACAGGACCCGTCCAGGGGCGCAGCTATAGGGGAAGCATCTGCTTTGGGGTCAAAACTCAGAAGGGGCCTAGAAGGAGGACTAGAAGATTTTATTGTCAGGGCCTCCTCAACAGTATTATACAGTATAATGGCATTATATGCAGTGACGCTATAGGTCTGGTCTGAGAACGCGATCTTGACTAGCCACTGGAGTAGAGGAGGGGGGTTGTGAAGAAGCTGCTGGAGAAAGGGGGGGGGGCTGTTCAAAAAATTGTCAGGTCCGATTCCTGTCACCCCTACAGATCAGCTGTTTGTGGGGGCTCCTGTGAGGCAGAAGCAGAGCTCTGTTTGCTGTGTAGTAGCTGTGCCCAACCAAGAAATCTGCCCGGTTCTGTTGGAGGTGTATTTATTGCAAAACTAGGCAGATTTGGAGAGTCAAGGAAAGCTGGATGACTACTGAGTTTTGTCAAATGCAAATACAACTAAAAAAACCCTTTACATAGGACGATTATTGGGCCAATTATCGAGAAACATTTGTGCAGGCTCTTCCATCAGCTTAAATTATCGTTGATCTATCAGGTTAAAGTATTGTTCGTGTGCCACCCAAAATCTTCATTGCTGGGCAGTAGATCATGCTGTGTGAATAGGGATCTGATACCTAGAAACATTGATTCTCTAAAGGGACGATTGCTCATCCCCATACATAAGAGATTAATTCTACATGAAGCAGGTGTCACCAACAGGCAGGCAGGCAATTTTTCGGAATGAATGGTTCATTCTTGATAATTGCTTTCTAAGACAATGCATATAAAGGGGCCTTAAGGACTTTCTGATAAGATTTTTTGAACCAAAGACTTGTATTTATTAGTGAATGTCTCTTGAGATTAGGTCTCAGTGCTCTTTATCTCATTGCTTTGCATCCTTTCTGGATGGTTAAGTTTTTAGTTTTTTTTATAATATACTCTTTTTTTAGCATTTTGCAATTTTATAACACATAGAAAGAACAAGAACAAAAAATCATGCATAGAATCATACAGCAATAGCAGTATTACAACCCATCTATATTCTAAAAGAAAAGACTTGCATAGGTCTAGCTGGTAAGCGAAATACGGTATATAAAATCTATAAAGTACAACAAAACATAATAAACCCCATCACTCCCCCCCCCCCTTCCCCCATTTCACGCTCACTCCCACTGATATAGCCGTATCCTACATAAAGTCTAATCCACCTGTAGTTTTGCTACATACCATACCGATAACATTCGGAAGCCACGAATGGTGGTTATAGCTTTATGAGTTAAGAGAATGCCGTTTATTTACCTTCAACGCTCGAGTTTCTTGGGCTCATCAGAGGAAATAATTCTGAGGTCCCAACCTCCTTCTATTCAGAACATGCGCACTTCCACTTTTCATTTCATTTTAAAGCAGTTGTCCGGGAATTCAATATTGATGATCTATTCTAAGGATAGGTCACCAAAATCTGATTGGTGGAGGCCCGATAACCAATATTCCCAATGATCAGCTGTTTAAAGGACCTTCTTCTTTGACCAGTGAGGTGAGAGTCATCCATCACATAGCCTTTGTGTGGCTCAGTCAAATTTAAGTGAATGGAACTGGGCTTCAGTACCAAACACAGGTACTATAAAATGTATGGAACTGTGCTTTGTACACTGTGAAGAGGCCGCAACGCTCATCCAAATGTTGTGGTTCCTTGAAACAGCTGATTGATGGCTTTGCCTTGAGGCGGACCCCCATTGATCTAATATTGATGACCTGTCCTGAGGATTGGTCATCAATATTGAATTCCCAAAACCCCTATTAATCTTTGAAGTTATCACTTAACATACAGACCATATAATCAGTAAGGACTCCTATATGTTATTTGTTAATTATCCCATAGGAAACAGAGTGACAAGTAATTAGCACCAAAATCCCCAGATCCTTGTTGCAGTATGGTCTTGTGTTTGGCCCACAAGCAACATTTCTCACCTTAGTATGATGTATGATCACTGGGGGTCCAATCACTAAGGAACTCACCAATCATAAGAATAGTGATTCTTAGTCCCCCTGTGTGAATTCAGCAATGGTTTGCATGAGTAACCCACTGTTCCATTGAGTTCTATGGGACTGCTGTGTACACAGCTTGGCTGTCTCCATCAGCCTGATAGAAGTGAACGGAGTGTCCCACATCTCTATTCATGAAGGGGTCTCAAGGATCCTAATTATCATGACTGCAATAATACATTTATCATCTAAACTGTGCATAGGTAACAAATATTCTTCGCTGGTCAACCCCTTTAATAAAGACTGTGTTGACTCCCCAGGTCAGATTGGAGACTATGGGAAAGCAGCAACACTCTTTTCCCAGTTGTTTATTTCTTATGAATGTCTGCATGTATCCCTGCTTTACTCAATACCTAATGCACGTCATTCTAATTAAAACAGAATTAAGACTAGAAAAAAATTAGGCAGAAATACATGTTCCTAGCACTGTGCCAGTCCATAAAGATTAATTTTAGAACCGCCGGAGGAGATCTGCTTTCTACCTGCTCACGTCCTCGGTGTAGGAGTAAATGGAATGTGTTGTCCTCTGGGCCCCTGCAGACCTTGCAAGCAATAAACAAGCTGAAGTTTTACAAGTCTCTCTTGAGGACCCGTAATTCTTTTCATTTTTCGGATTTATACCCGTTATAATTCATAGTACAGACAAGAAAGATTAATATATCCATTAACAGCAAAAAAGCTGTCCACATAATGTCTCAGTGGCTCGATAGGAGGTTGAATGGCGAATACAGATTAGTTGTAAGTGCTGTTCAGTGTCACATTGTCTCCCGTAGACAATGATAAACAATATACTGGTATTTCATATTGTACATGTTAAAGGGGTTGTACGATGCAAAGATGTTGATGACCTTGCCTTGGGTTTGTTTAGCCAGTTCACTAGACCTGATCCGGCCATCAAAAACTAAATTGGGATATACTATCTACACATCGTATTACGAGCACCTTACTGGTTATCACCTCTGATAGAACAACCATTGGGCTGGAATTCCTCATGTTCAGAAGGTCATTGCCTTCTGTGGTGAGCATATGTCTTGCACCCATCATATGTTCATGTGTTAGACATTCACAGCATGTTTTTTACATTGTAGAAAAGTAATGCTGCCTGCATGCCATAAAAGAAGACATAGCGTTCACCACAGTGTTTAGGTTTAGTGTCCGTCAAACAAGGCCTTGGAGTATTTTCTGCCTGATTGTTTACTGCCTTTACCCACAATCCAAAATGGAGCAGAATCATCATCCTACGAGAGTCTATTCATATTGTCTTAAAGGGGTTGTCTGAGTTATAATAAAAAGGTCCCCCATGCAATAACTGTGATGAAACAATAAAAGAACACACAACCAGCCCTCCACCCCTGGCTCTTCCAGTGCCGCCTCTACAGTCCTCACCATCTCTGCAGCCATGATATCATCTGTTTGGCTGCAGTGATGATGTTCTCTTGCACTCCAGACACCAATCGAGTCAATCATCACCCTCAAGGGTATACACTATATGGCCGCTGAGGCCATTGACTTCCATTGATTGGCTGCAGTGGTCACATGGAGTATACAGGTACATCATCACTGCAGTCAAACAGGCAATCTGGAGATAGGGAAGATCAAAAACTGTGCTGGAATCGGTGGTGGTGGGGGTGCTATGAAATAGGTGAGTATATGTTATTTTATTATTTTATGACAATTACTGCCTGAGAAACCTTTTTGTTAAAACCTTTACAACCCCTTTAATGGTTCCCATTCTTAAATGAGCCATGACAACTATGACAGATCTGATTTCAAACAGATCCCAGTGAAACAAGATAGATGCTATTGACAAATGGTTGTCAGGTTATTTCTGGAATTTGCAATATCAAGCTGTGCAGACTACAATATTCTTCTGTCAAAGAAGACAAGATCTCACACAGAATAGTAAAAAAAATAAGTCAGTGTGAACAGGACCTTACAAAATATTGAACCTTACTAAAATACCCCTTGTCACTCCTCTGGATTTCAATAGATTACATGAGCATGGACATTCTGTCATGCCACCTCTTCTCATAAAAAAAAAAAGGGGAAGAAAACTATTTCATATAAGCCAAACCCAAGTCTCCTCCAAAATGAAGAGACACCAATCTATTGACATGTGTTTTGGGGTTCCTGCCCCATACCAGTACAGATAAGGGTACTGGTTGGATGCATAAGATGCCTAAGATTTAGCTTTGAAAGGAGTTTAATGGATCTCATTGTAGAGACCCTATTGGTGTACGGAGACTTACTTACAGGCAATGCTCCATGGAAAAAAGTTGGGAAATTGGCTCACCCCAGAAGGAAGAGCATCATCTCTTACAGTCATCCAGCTCTGTAGTAATGTGGGACAAGAACCCCCAAACAGCTAGATATCTCTTCTTTTTGGAGGAGTCTCTGGTTTTCCATTTAAGTCTCCAAACACCAGTTGGGTCTCTTTAATGAGAGCCAGTCCCCGCAAGAACACATTCCTAAGAATTGATGTCATGAAAAGGGGATGGGTGAAGGGCCAATGACTGGGGCTCCTTCACTGGCAATAGAGTCACTCTTCACAAGCAAAGACAAATCAGCAGTGGATATAGTTCAGCAGTTAATGAGACCAGTGTTAGTATTGCCATGAAATCTGGTCAGATTGGTTTTCCAATTTTTAATTTCTTGGTCCAGTATTTAGGCATTATTAAGGGCATTAACCCAAATTCAACAACAATACAATTATCACATTTTTATATTTAAAGAGCACCATTCAGCAGGAGCAACCCTATTAAAATAGGTACACTGAATGGTAGGGAATAAATACTTTTATTCTTTATGCAAAAGAGGATCTCAGTCCAACGAGGTGTGTGCTCAGCACTGGAAAGCTGAGGAGCTGATGTGCACCAAAGGTCTAGGCCTCATCCCTCAGTGCACTCAAGCCCTTATTTGCATAAATAGAATAAATAATAAAACTGTTTTTTTTCCTTTGGAACATTAAAAACGGAATTTCACAAGACAAGTATCATTTTAATCAGCAGGATAAACCCTAACAGGCAGTATGTATGGTTTATTAGAGACAAGAGAAAACTTTTAAAGATGGTGGTTGACCATGAAACATGACCCCTTTGTCTAACAATAACAGAAACGGAAATGTCAATGAGAAATTCACCATGTTCACTGGGAGTTATAATGCCGAATACTAGCCATTTGCTATCTTCAATGTTTATATTATCTTCATGTATTTAGAATTTGAGACACAATCAAAAGAGAATAATCATAGTAATTGTGTCATCATTATCTTTGACTATCTCCTGCGACAATTGCCTTTAATCTGTGCTGGAAGATTTCCTAAGGCCACAATATGAAGATGTCCTTGGGGATTTCATTGTAAGGAACTCTAGGAATTGCAGTTACCTAGAAAGCAATGGGGATAATGACACAGCAGGGAAGTTGTCATCACCAGTTGGAGTGATCATTCCTAGAATACTCTGTGACAACCCTAAAATGATAATAAAAAAAAAAATTAAATTCAGTTTCTGCAAAGGTTTCTGCTTTCACAATAGATAACTGTGGTAAGTTGTCTATTTATTATTTTTTTTCATTCAAGGTGCATTCCAGCAGAAATAAAATCATTAAATTAGTATGTCAGTAGAAAAAAATGATCTTGGATGGGCATGAAATGGTTAAAAAAAACTAGCTTATACCGACCATCCCGATCCCCTGCTGCTGCCATTCCAACAGTGTTCGGGTCTCTGCTGCACTCCACTTCCTGCTCCTGTCTGGAGATGGCAGGAAGTGGCTATTAATGCCACTCAGCCAATCACTGGCTGCAGCAGTGACCTGCCTCAGCCAGTGATTGGCTGAGGAGCATTCCCAATCATGTCCTGCCATGTCCAGACTGGAGCAGAAAGTGGAGCACACTGGGGACCAAGGCACCATCAGAACAAAAACTGCGGGGGATCGGGGAAGTGTGTATATGCTTATGTATTATTTTAACTATTTCATGCTCGTCCAAATTCTTTTTTTTGTCTACTGCAGGCATGTCCAAACTGTGGCCCTCCAGCTGTTGCAAAACTACAACTCCCAGCATGCCCTAATAGCTGTAAGCTATCCAGGCATGCTGGGAGTTGTAGTTTTGCAACAGCTGGAGGGCCGCAGTTTGGACATGCCTGGTCTACTGGAACACCCTTTTAATGAAATTGCCACCTCAATCTCTCATATCATCACTTATAAATATGCAGCTTTGGCCATGCAGCCAATTAAACAATGAAAGCAATGACTATGTGGTGGTGGCAATGAAGACGGTGTGTTTCCACCAATACAGTTTCTTCAGCTTTTTTTGCATTACACCGTTTCTAACGCACTCTCATATCTTTATAAGGGCGAAAATAAAGCATTTAACGATTATTTTGCTAAAATATTAGGAAACAGCTTTATAAGTTAATCCATGATACAGTGACGTTGGTGGAATGATTGGAGCTGATAGACATTTAAGAACAGAGCAGCCAGTAAAGCACTTATTTCCTGCAAGAGCCCTTAGGCAAAGTCTACCTGAATGACATATACCGTCTTATTGTACGTGATAAGACTACTGTGCATAATACGAGTATTATATGATATCATGATAGGTAATCTTCACTTACATACACATTTACCATTTATTTAGCTCTGATGTATTTCATTTCTAGGTGTACATGTTAATATAGCAAGACCAACTAGGCTGGCTCCTACTTACTAGACTGAGAGTTGAGCTACGCAGTCATTTATCAAATCTTACGGCATGGTCTGACTGCTTTGCTATTGATTATCATACAGTCTGTTAACCGTTATCTGGGCTAAGGATGCAGCACTGCAGCATTTATAATACTCCTGTCAATGAAAATTTTTGAAGGGTAAAGAAGTGGTAGATAAGGCGCCATTTGTATTCATAATTCTGGCAGATTGTGAGAAGTGTTGTAGAACTCCTAGAACTACCTGTATCTTTAAAGTAAAAATAAAACATGTTGCTGAAATTTCTGTGATTGTTCTATTCACTTGGAAAGATGCAGAAAAAAAATCCAGCTACAAGATGGTGTCCGGTGCAGCGGCTTCAGATGAATTCCGCACTCCTAGCCTCTAATACATGAAGGTCAGGAGGTTCATACAAGGTGCATAAGCCTCTGCAGGTCATGTTTTGTGTATAGGCGCTCTTGTGGCTAATCATTGAAGATTTTTTTCGGGATACTGCCCTGCTCCAGGACTTTTCTTCTGCATCTCTGGGTCATCTATGTGCAGGTAAAATGCCTGAAATGTCTGGATGGATGTGTAGCGGTGAGTGTCAGGAAGCAGGGGGTGTTACCCCTACTCTGGGACCACGGGCACGGCGCAGGGCACGGGTTCCCCTTCAGCTCGGTAGAACACCTGGTGCCCGAGGTGCGGGTGCACGGCGTGTGCGCAGTACACAGGCTGCTCGCACATTTCCGGGTGCATAGAGTTCCTGCATTATCCGGCTGTCAGGTGTGAGCCTTGCTGAGGGAGATTCCCAGTACACACCTTCCACCTTCCTCGCCTGCCATTGGTTCCTGGGGAGGGTGGTTCCTACCTTCCCTGGCTATAAAGACCTGGCCTGAGCTCTGGTTCATTGCTGAGTTATTCCACCTTATGGTGAACACCTAGCCTCCCTGCAGATCCTTCTATTGCCTGTTGTTTCTTTGTATCCTTCCCGGCTACTGACCCCTGGACTGTCTTCCGCCTTGAACCTTCGCTGCCTGCCTCGACCCGGATTGGACATTGACTACCCCTCTTGGATTATCCCTAAACTTGTACCGCATTCTGGGCTGTCAGCTGCTTACTGCCAGTGGGTTCCTCATCCCACTACTGGCTCCCTGGAAGGTTCTGACATAATAACTCAGCCCTCACCATGGAACCCGCAAAAGCAGTGGATCCCATGACGGCCATGACCCAGCAACTTAACCTCATGACGCAGGCCTTTCAGGAGATGCAAGCGAGTCATGAGCACCTGCTGCAGAGGGTTGCCACACAGGAGCAGCGCATCGCAGAGCGCACCGCGCTACCACCCTCGCCTCCCCCTACGCCGGCGCGCACCCTGGAAGTGGTCTCTAGCGAGCCGTCAGTCAGCCTCCCTGAGCGGTTTTCAGGAGATCGGAGGAAGTACCGCTCCTTCATCATCTCCTGCGAGCTGTTGTTTTCCCTGAAGCCACGTACATATGCCACGGACTTCGTCAAGGTACGCACGGCAATTTCCTTGCTCTCAGGGCCTCCCCAGACCTGGGCGCACCAACTCCTACTAGCCGATGACCCAGTGCTGGCATCTTGGAAGTCCTTTGCCGCAGCTATGCAAAGACTTTATGATGACCCCCTGCGTTCTTCAACCGCCAGGGGTACCTTGCGCACCCTCCGCCAGGGCAGACGTCCAGTGGAGGATTACATCATGGAATTCCGTGAGGTAGCCCCGGATACGGGCTTGAATGAGGTGGCCTTGATTGACCAATTCCGCATCGGTTTGTCCGAGCAGCTCAAGGATGAGCTCGCCCGCATTGGGGTGCCGGGCTCCTTGGGGGGCCTGATGGACTCAGTAACCCACCTGGATCGCCGCTTCCGGGAAAGACGACAGGAGCGACAACAGACCCCGCCTCTAACGGAGCGCCGGTCGGAACCCTTAAGGCTTCCTGTTCCTGTGGCAGCAGACGGTAACCAGGAGGAGCCGATGCAGATCGGGGCTGTTCGGGGTCCCCTGTCCACGGTGGAGAGAACCAGGAGAAGAACCTTGCATCTGTGTTTATATTGCGCAAAACCGGGCCATTTCCTGAAGGACTGTCCCATCAAACCTCCCGAAGGTAGGCCGGAGACACCCACGGTATGCATTAACCTACCTATGTATAACAACTCGTCTCATCTCACCATCCCTGTTTCCCTGCAGCTGGGCAACAACAATATTGATCTCTCTGCCATCATTGATTCGGGCGCAAGCAGCTGTTTTATGGACAAGGATCTGGCTTCCCAACTAGGCATCCCGTTGCGCCCTAAGAAGAACCCATCCCAGCTGCATCTGGTGGATGGCAGCACCCTAAAGACGGGACCTATCGCCATGGAATCACATCCCTTGTTCCTCCGCATCGGCCTTTACCATTCCGAGAAGATCGTGTGGGACATCGTGCCTTCCCCCTTGTTTCCAGTCATTTTAGGCATCCCCTGGCTTAGGAGACACAACCCCACGATTAACTGGACCTCTGGCTCCATCACCTTCACGCCCCCCTCCGGTTCTCCTGTTCACGCGTCTCCGGCTCCAAGCCCTCCTGCGGTTCTGGGCACCGTTGAACACAGACTACCTGACAAATATCGGGACTATGCAGACGTTTTTGAAAAAAAAGGAGCAGACGCCTTGCCGCCACACAGGCCTTATGATTGCCCCATTGACCTGCTCCCTGGAGCCCCACTGCCGTACGGGCGCTTGTACAATCTGTCCGAACCCGAGACCAGGGCCCTGAAGGACTACATAGAGGAGAGCCTAGCGAAGGGGTTCATCCGTCCCTCGACCTCTCCAGTTGGGGCCGGCATCTTCTTTGTGGGGAAAAAAGATGGGGGTCTCCGGCCCTGTGTCGATTACCGGGCCCTGAACGACATCACCAAGAAAAACCGGTACCCACTCCCTCTCATTCCCGACTTGCTGGACAGAGTCAAGGATGCCCGTTTCTTCACCAAGATCGACCTCCGTGGGGCCTACAATCTGATTCGTGTCAGGGAGGGGGATGAGTGGAAGACAGCATTCCGCTCACGGTTTGGGCACTACGAGTACCTTGTCATGCCCTTCGGGCTCTGTAACGCCCCTGCCACATTTCAGTGCTTCATCAATGACGTCTTCCGTGACCTGTTGGATACCCATGTTGTGGTATATCTGGACGATATCCTTGTCTTCTCCAGATCACTGCCACAACACGAACGGCATGTCAAATCGGTGCTCCAGCGTCTGCGGACCCACAGTCTCTATGGCAAGCTTGAAAAAAGCACCTTCGAAGTCTCGTCCATTGAGTTCCTGGGCTACATCCTATCCCCAGGTCGAGTGGAGATGGACCCCAGGAAGATCCAGGCCGTCCAGAATTGGCCTGTCCCCCGCAATCGGCGGATGGTGCAGCAGTTCATTGGTTTTGCCAATTTTTACCGCCGATTCATTCGGAACTTTTCAGCGATCTGCGCTCCCATCACTGCTCTGACCAGGAGCAACACCCTGTTTGAATGGACCCCGAAGGTCCAACAGGCATTCCAGCACCTTAAGAGGCTGTTCACACAGGCACCTATACTAGTACAACCGGACGCCTCTTGCCCGTTTTTTCTGGAGACCGATGCCTCCGAGGGGGCTATCGGGGCTGTTCTCTCCCAGGTCCAAGGGGAGAAGCAGCTTCTCCATCCCGTTGCCTTTTATTCCCGCAAACTCACCGGGGCCGAACGCAACTATGATGTGGGTGAGAGGGAGCTGCTCGCTATCAAGGACGCCCTGGAGGAATGGAGACATTTGCTGGAAGGAGCCGAAAACCCTGTGGTGGTGTACACCGACCATCGCAACCTCGAATATCTCCGCAGTGCCAAGCGACTGCGTCCTCGACAAGCCAGGTGGGCTCTCTTTTTCTCCCGTTTTCGCCTCCAGATTACCTATCGACCGGGATCCAAGAACGGCAAGGCTGATGCCTTGTCCCGTATGTGCTCCTCCGAGGCCGATCCTGCACCTCCGGAACCGATCCTGCCAGCCGCATACTTTCTAGCCACCCAACACTCCTTGATCGAGAGGATCCGACGGGCCAGCATGCCAGCTCCAGAGGAGGCAGCCCATCTGCCAATGAAGCAGGGGCTTTGTTACCACCAACAGTGGATCTACGTCCCAGTCTCCCAGCGACTGCCTGTACTACAGCATCACCATGACCACCCCACAGCAGGCCACCGAGGTAGGCGCAACACCATGGAATGCATCCTACGTCAGTTTTGGTGGCCCTCTTTGGCAGCCGACGTACGCTCCTTCATAGAGTCTTGTTCCGTGTGTGCACTCTACAAACGTTCCACCTCAAAACCTGTTGGATTATTACAGCCTCTGCCAGTGCCAACCCTTCCATGGCGCAACATAGCCATGGATTTCATTGTGGACTTACCGCCTTCACAAGCCTGTACCACCATCATGGTGGTGGTGGACAGATGTACCAAGATGTCCCACTTCATTCCGACCTCCGGTCTCCCGACGGCCCAAAAAACCTCAGAGTTGTTCCTCCAACACGTGTTCCGGTTGCACTTGCTCCCTGATTCCATCGTCTCAGACCGGGGCTCACAATTCACCTCCCGCTTTTGGACCCAGTTTTGCCGTAGCCTTCATATCACTCGCAGCCTGTCTTCTGCCTATCACCCCCAGTCCAATGGGCAGACCGAAAGGACCAACCAAACTCTCGAACAGTTCCTTCGCTGTTACACATCCCATCTACAAGACGACTGGGTGAGCCATCTCCCCTTCGCGGAATTTTCCTTCAACAATCAGCTTCATTCCTCCACCGGGCTCTCACCATTCTATGCCAACTATGGCTATCATCCCGCAACTCTCTCGGATCTCCCCCTTGATGTCCCAGTGCCTGAAGTGGCTCAACGGCTTCGGCTCCTACGAGAACTGAGGCGGACCCTAACGCAACAACTCCAGGCCGCTCAGCAGTGGCACAAGATGCAGGCAGACCGTAGACGCACAGAATTCCCCAGGTACAAAGACGGGGACAAGGTGTGGCTTTCCACACAGCACCTCAAGCTGTCCTGTCCCTCCCGAAAACTGGGACCCCGTTACATTGGTCCCTTTGAGATCGTGAGTATGGTCAACAACGTTGCAGCCAAGCTCCAGTTGCCTACTTCCCTGGGAATCCACCCGGTATTCCACGTGTCCTTGTTGAAACCACACCGTGCCAACCCATTCCCAGACCGGGCACCTGCTCCACCACCTCCCATCCAGGTGAATAACGATGATGAGTATGAAGTCCAGGAGATCCTGGACTCCCACCGCCGGCGTGGGGTCCTGGAGTATCTCATCCACTGGAAGGGGTACGGTCCCGAGGAGCGTTCCTGGGAGCCCTTGGGGAATGTCCATGCGGCCGCCAAGGTGCGGGCGTTCCATCGGGCTCACCCCGAGAGGCCTTCCCAGGGTCGCGTCCGGAGGCCGCTCCTTGGTGGGGGGCTCTGTCAGGAAGCAGGGGGTGTTACCCCTACTCTGGGACCACGGGCACGGCGCAGGGCACGGGTTCCCCTTCAGCTCGGTAGAACACCTGGTGCCCGAGGTGCGGGTGCACGGCGTGTGCGCAGTACACAGGCTGCTCGCACATTTCCGGGTGCATAGAGTTCCTGCATTATCCGGCTGTCAGGTGTGAGCCTTGCTGAGGGAGATTCCCAGTACACACCTTCCACCTTCCTCGCCTGCCATTGGTTCCTGGGGAGGGTGGTTCCTACCTTCCCTGGCTATAAAGACCTGGCCTGAGCTCTGGTTCATTGCTGAGTTATTCCACCTTATGGTGAACACCTAGCCTCCCTGCAGATCCTTCTATTGCCTGTTGTTTCTTTGTATCCTTCCCGGCTACTGACCCCTGGACTGTCTTCCGCCTTGAACCTTCGCTGCCTGCCTCGACCCGGATTGGACATTGACTACCCCTCTTGGATTATCCCTAAACTTGTACCGCATTCTGGGCTGTCAGCTGCTTACTGCCAGTGGGTTCCTCATCCCACTACTGGCTCCCTGGGAGGTTCTGACAGTGAGCTTACTACTTGAACTTTCTAGTTATTTTAATGGAGCTTGATGAATTCCATAGGTTTGGACTCCATTCAGCTGGACAGAGACGATTTACAGTAGCAGAAATTTCCTCAACAAATGTGCCACATGTGAATGAACCCTAAACGTGTTCTGTCTGTAGTGTTACAAAGGTCCTGGACGCAAAGAATACAAGGTCAAGTCAACAAGAAACACAAAGAATATTATGGAGTAGGGTTAAGTGAACTTGTGTTTTTAAGATTCGGGTTGTCTAAGAAAAACGCTATGGATTCTGCTACCGCAGATCATAAGTTATGGTTCACGATAGCGGAATCCATAACGGAATGCTTAGACAACCCGAACCTCGTATGCCAAACTTGAAAACACAAGTTCGCTAATCCTTAATGAAGAGTATGAAGGATTTGCCATCAATTTCATAAATGCGTGGTTCTCACCCTTGGGACCCACACCTATCTCCAGAAAGTGTTCCCTGAAGGGAAGGGAGAGCCACTTTGCATATGTGGGAGTTTCGAAAATAGAAGAGCGCTGGCTTTGCTATTTCCGTCAGTCCCATAGCGATGAATGGAGAGGAGGCCATGTATACCTATCTGACATTGATGGCATATACTCTCTATACCACACCATACCACGTATGTTTGTAAATGAACATGCTAAAACCATAGAACTGCTGTAGTGATGGAAAAGGGTGATCATTTATGTATTGAAGCATTTAGAAGACAATGATATGGACAAGGCTGAAAGTTGAATGATAGACTTTTCAGTTTATAGTCATTGTGTAGATGAAAGAGAAGTTTTCCTTTTTTTAGGGGCAAAGGTCTCTGAGGTCAAAGGTATTGTATATCTGAGGGTAGATGACTTCACACCCCTCTGAAGTCTGAGACCCATATAGTATTACCTGTAATATACCAGTATGTGATACACTGTCAAGAAGAAAAAAACACTGTGCATGTATAGATTTAGCAGTGCTGACATTTTCATCTAATTATCTCTTTTGAGCACCATGATCACTCATTCAGTTGTTTTTTTCTGAAGACCTCAAGAAAACCAAATCTCTCTTCATCTCCCACAAAATTATAGTTTTCAGTAGGTAGGCTAGAACCTCTGTTGTGACAGAATTGTATTTTTGTAAGTTTGACAGTTCTGAATAAATCTGATAATTGTTAATTAGCTCTGATTCTAAAAATAAATGCTGGTCTAACCTGTAATTATTTCACATACAGAGCCTGAAGTATGGTTCTGTGGTATGGAGAGGCAGTTTTACACCAATATACAGAAGTTAAACTATTCAGTATTTCAAGAAGCCCCCAACCCAACATTTCTCAATTTAAAGAAACAAACCATCGAAGAGGAACAGTTTTCTTTTGTAAGAACTTCTTGGCTCAGGAAATAATTCTCATATGGAGAAATCCAAGAAGCTCCAAAATATTCTAAGGATAAAAAGAATCCTTCTTAATATTGGATTCTGAAGAAAATTAGCACATTCTAGCCATTACAAGACTGTCTTGACTTAATAAGTATCCATGATATGGATACATCCAAGTATTTCCTAAATTGTTTTAAAGATAGAAACCATAACTGATCCTTCTAATAGCGCCTAATATGTTCCTTGGATATGTATGCAATTCAAACATATGAGTTAGAGCTAGGCCTCTTCCACAGATCAGTGACATTATAGTCAATGGGTCCATGAAACCCACAGATACAACACAGACGCCATCGATGTTTGGTCTGTGGTTTTCATGGACCATTGGTGGGAGATGCTCTGGAAATGAATTTTCATCCTAACAGTATCCTAGCAGAGGGCAAACAAAACGCACACATGACCTAACACAGATCCTTCACGATTAAGCCACTGACCATCTTGTCACAGATGACATCACGGACGTGTGAGGGGGGCCTTAGTGAAATAGTTAAAGGGGTTGTAAAAGATAAAGAAATCAGGGCTGAATTCTTTCAGAAATAGCACTACACCTGTCCGGGGGTTGTCTCTGGTACTGCAGCCAACTCTATGGAAGTGAATGTGACTGAGCTGTAATACCACAAACAACCTGTTGCAGGTGTGGCATTCTTTTTAGATGAAATCAGACTTGTTTTTTGATCCTGTACAACTGCTTTAATGTTGTCTTGACCTTATTTCCCCTGCCACCTATAAAAAATGCTAAGCAGACTGGAAGTGGAATGGTTAAGTATTTATTGACCTGTGTTCTCCATGTGTGCTCCACCCTGATGATGAAGAAGATGACAAGCAGTACAATACTTCCAGTAAACTATTCAAATAAGTTTCCAAGTACTGTGTTATACATATAGTCACACGGATTTGCGTGTAATTGTATTTGGCTATGTCGAGTAGCCAGTTCCTTTGTTTGACTTTCCTCATGGTCGGTTCACCAGAACTGAAATAAGACATCCGTTGCATTAATAGAGCTTTAACTTTCTTTCAGTAAAGCTCAAAAGACATTTGTAGAAGAAACTGAAAGATTTCAGATAATTGTAAAATTTAGTGAAGCAGGAAAATAGAGCACCAAAGTGAGAATAAACGATGGCTCAAGACAGATAAAAGTGCTTGAGTTATGGTGCTTTGTACCTAAAATCAATACTTGTAGGAGATGTGAGTTAGTCCATCTAACACTAAGGCTAGGGAACATCAATGGTCATGATAAAGTAGCTTTGTGCTAGGGATTCCATCATTCCAGTTTACCTGATCTAGTGGGAGGCTATTACCAATTACCCATTCACATGCTCTTACCGCTCGACAGTCATGCATATTAGAAGCTGCCCCATAAGTAGAACATTCCTTACATACAGTATACCATCTATTCTGGGGAGAGATGATGTTCTTCAAAATTTCTAACCTTCGTCCACTACAAACTCTGTAATCAGCAATGCGTCCCATTCTGATGACTATCTACGGGGCTCCAAACATTTTTCTATAATTTCTGTACTGGTTACCAGAGAATAATATTCATATTGAAGGTCTCTATTGACTTACATTAGATGGTGGAAAATGGATTTCCATATAGCATCTAGCAGAGCATGGTCGAAAAGACGGTATGGTATGGACAACTTGGAGATTGTACAGATTTGTAAATTTTCAGGGTGCACGAGGTCCCTAAAGAAATTCCAATAGCAGTAGCGTACTTACCATGGAGGCAGCCCACGTGACTGCTATAGTGGTCTGGGTTGAAAGAGTCCCAGCGTTGACTTATTCCTGCTCTCAACAGAAAAACACTACCTTTTCCTGCAGTCACCACTAAAGGGAGCACAGTCCACAGAGATTATTACAGCTACTGTTGTGTTCAAATCCCTGAGCTCCCCCTAGTGATGACTGCAGGCAGACAGATTTCTAATATTCCACGTGAAGGCCATAGAGTTGTATGGGGGAGCTTTATCAGTGTATTTATGAAGTTGTCTGGTGTAAATACATTGAGAAATATGGATGAGCACCAGATGGATAAAGCGCATCGGTGAGGTAGAGGGTGATTTTTTATTTTATTTTTTGATCGCTTGGTATTACACTTTTTGTGAGGCAAGGTGACAAAAAATGGCTGTTTTGGCACAGTTTTTATTTTTTTACAGCATTCATCTGAGGGGGTATATAATGTAATATTTTTTTAGAACAGGTTGTTACAGATGCATAATATTTGTGTCTTTGTTAAGTTTTGCACAGTGAAAGCATTTTTGAAAAGAAGAATATCTTGTTTTTGTGCTGCCATTTTCTGAGAGCCATATTTTTTTTTATTTTTTTTGCGATTGTCTCATTTCTTTCAGCATGAGATAACGGTTTGATTGGTACCAATTTGGGGTATATACGTCCACCTGATGGGGTGGATCATATGATATTTTTATAGAGCCAGTCGTATATGTCTATTTTTTTATTTTATTTTTTTTTTCCCCTAGTTTTTACAATTTATAATATATATAACTTAATTATGGGAAAAGGATGCTTTTTTGAAAAACTTTTATTATGTAAAACCCTTTTTTTTGTCCCACTGTGGGACTTCAACTTTTGTGGGTCTGATGCCCTCTACAATGCATTACAATGCATCTGTATTTTAATGCATGGCTGTCAGTGTATTACCAGTGTAATACTCTGACTGCCTCCTTGGGTCTCACAGGCTTCCGTAGAAGGCTTCCGTAGAAGGCAGCCACGATGCCTATGGAAGGCACCCCGATACCTTCCCACCCATCGGGTCCCCGTCACCGCATCGCGGGGACCTGATGGGGACAGGGAGGGAGCCCCTTCCCTATCCCATACATGCCATAGTCAGCGCTGACCGGAGCATTCAAAGGGTTTAAGCGCCAACATTGGTGTTTTCACTGATGCGGGTGTATACAGCAGGGGCTCGGCTGTCAGTGACTGCTTGGCCCCTGCTGCCGATCAATGTGCTGTACCTGTACGGCGCTGGGGCTTAAGTTACGTCCTGCAGCTCTGTACATGTACGGTGCCAGTCGGGAGGGGGTTAAAGGGGTTTTCTGGGTTCCAGATATTGCTGATCTGTAAACATCAGATCGGTGGAAGTCTGAGCCCCGACACCTTCTCAGATCAGCTGCTGGCATCAGATTTAACAGCAGATGGAGTTGGAAGCAGATAGCGCCATTAACTGTGTAGTGGCCATGTCGTGGTATTGCAGCTCATCTCCCATTTAAGTGAATGATGCTTAGTTTTGTGTGACTTTGAAGCTATAGCAGGAAATATATTCATTTCCAGACCTCCAGCATCATTACCATCCAATCTCTATGGCAACTGATGGGCCAATAAACGTCTACCGTATAGCCGGAGTCAGTGTTTTTCCAGAGAAAGAAGAATATGACGGCGCGGTGTGGTCTGCCCTTCAATCAGCAAAGTGGTTAACATCCCCAGTAAACAATAAACTTGATAAATGTGCCATATTGATAGCAGCACGAGTCCTGCCGACGCTGAATCTGGAGAGCTGTTTGCAGAGGGATTATTATTTATTATTTAAAGTGCGAGGCTTTTCGAGAGACTGTTTCATTATTGCAGAATCAGGAGACACATTACGGTGATGGAGGTCCAGCCTGTAAATGTGCTAGCCTCCATTCTTGCCTCTGTACGGGTTTGTGAGATCACGTTCAGGACAGACCAAGGACTGGGGTTTTTTCTATGTTATTTTTGTTAACAAAGCCGAAATAACAGAATACATCTCACCCTCTGCCTAAGACGCCCTAGAGGACGGCAGCGCAAATGACATGTAACACTTAAAGTGCTAAATACATTTTTTCCGTTTGAACTTTTGTAAGCAAAAAATGATAGAAACCCCCTTTTAAAGCACATCTGGCATCAGATTTGTACCTATGACACTGGCTGACCCGTATCGTACCATGTGCGCTTGGCAGCTGAAGGCATCTGTGTTGGTCCCATCTTCATATGTGCCCACATTGCTGAGAATAATTATGTTTTAATATATGCAAATGAGCCTCTAGGAGCAACGGGGGTGTTACTGTTACACCTGGAGGCTCTGGTCTCTCTGCAACTGCCGCGCCCTCTGCACTTTGATAGGGAAAATATGATCACACCTGGCTCTGTGAATCAAAGTGCAGAGGATGTGGTAGTTGCAGAGAGAGAAGAGCCTCTAGGAGTAATGGCAAATGACGGTTATTTTTAATTTTCCATGCCAATATCTATATTAAAAACATGAACTCCTGCAGTTTTCACACTGGCCACTAAAAATAATATTACGCTCCACTTCTTGGTCTGTACAGATCACTTTACTGTAGTTACCTGCTTATCTGCCATTCTAATCCTGCCTGTAATGATATCACCTCTGTGTAAAGGCACCAGCCTAGGTGAGCTCCCACGGTCCTGGCCACCAGAGAGGCCGCCACTTTTTTTATAGTGCGCAAGCACGGCCATCACCGCTGATGGAGTGCAGGTTGGTCGTAACCATAGAAACAAGGAGTGTATAATGTGATGGAAAAAAATGAATCCAGCCAGCAAAGGAGGCAATGTGGGCAATCACAATACATTAGTAAGTGGCTTGTATTAACTTTATTTACATGATAAATGCCATTTGGTGAAGTGAGATGACCCTTTTAACCCTATACATCCTCGTTCTAATTAGCAGTTGGATAGATGGTGCCTAAAAACATGTCTAATCGCTTTATCTTCATGTCTCCGCACTTTGTAGAATACAGAGTTATACGGTATCTATTTATATATATTATTAATTGCCATATCTTATTTTTATTATTGGGATCCAACATCACCTGATTTACCGATTACCCTTTAGTGGAATATGGTTTTGGGATATTTTTTCTAAGACTCTATCCCTCTAAATGCATCTATTTATCTACATTTGACTACCTGTAGTACTATGAGCCTCCATGCGCCTCTCTGGGATTGGCGCCTACCTGTTGGTCATTTTTAGGCTGATCTGAAGTGATTTTGAGCCCTGTCCCCTCAGGACATCAATAGCCTCTGATTTTCAGCTAGAATAACTCGGTCTCACACTGATGTACAGGTTCATGACCTTACTCTGACCACTTGTGCGGCCTACCCCTACGATTTTCCGCTTTCATACCTTTTTCTCCTTGCTTTGTTTCCACCACCCTGGCGCCCTTCTTTTTCATCTTATATTTTGGGAGTAACCCTCTTTTTTTGTTTGTTTTCCACCTTGTAGAATCCATTGTTCAGGGAGAGTAAAAGCCACAACCGAGACAAATGGGACATATTTTCAGATATTTGTATCATTTCTCTATATCAGAATGGAAGGACCAGAACAGGGATGTGAGGGTCTGTCTCTTCCCCTTCATCTCTTCTATTCTCTGCAGGATCCACATTTCTACTGCTTCAGGCCTCATGCACACGACCGTTGTTGTGTCCCGTGTCCGTTGTTCTGTTTTCCGTGATTTTCTGCGAACCCATTGACTTTCAATGGGTCCGTGAAAAACTTGGTTAATGCACCGTTTGTCATCCGCGTCTGTGATCCGTGTTTCCAGTCCGTGAAAAAAATAGGACTTGTCCTATTTTTTTCACGGACAACAGTTCGCGGACCCATTCATGTCAATGGGTCAGTGAAAAAACACGGAGGCACACAAGATTGTCATCCGCGTCCGCGTCTGTTTTTTTCCTATCATTTGCATGGCAAACTTGACTTACATTTTCTTTTACTTTCCTTCATGTCTGGTGATCCTCCAAAAATAAAGGAAGACACACAGAAAAAAAAACGGACACGGATCACGGAACAAAGGAACCCCTTTTTGCGGACCGCAAAAAAATACTGTCGTGTGCATGAGGCCTTATACTGTATAAATGAAGCAGATTTTTTATTTAAACTGTGCTTTTATGTATGTTTCATTGGGAATGGTTATGCTCTGTTCAGATAGATGATATTGTTCCACAGTACCCTGAGTCTTTATAACGTTTCTTCTCTACTTCCACGACTCTATGAGCAAAGCTGCAAAAATGCCATGACCTCGGCAGCCGATGTGCATCAACATTTTATGATCCCCAACATTTTTGGGGTTGATTAATATTAATTTCAATAGAAAGACTTATTACCTGGCCGCTAACCTATCTATACTTGCTCTCAGTCTAGTAATGTATTTCTAAAGGCAGGTTTAGACGCTCCGATGTACAGCGTTCCTTCCCGACAGTCGGCTGCTCGTTCAGTGAAGGAGACGGCTGCATTTATTTACATGCAGCGATCTTCTCTACAGTATGGCCTCTTTCACACGAGCGTGACGGATTAGGTCCGGATGCGTTCAGGGTGTGTTCAGTGAGGCTGGGTTCGCACCTGAGCGTTTTACAGCGCGTTCCTACATGCTGTAAAACGCTCAACAGGCAAGAACCAATGATTCCCTATGGGAATGGTTCTCACCTGAGTGTTTTACAGCGCGTACGATCGCGCTGTAAAACGCCCGACGCCCCAAGAAGTACATGAGCTTCTTTGGGGCGTCTTGTCGCGCGTTCCTGTACATAGACTTCAGCGGGAACGCGCGACAATGGGCGTTCGCTTGTCTCTGTATGCGCGATTGCAAACGCCCGTACAATCGCACATACAGAGTGCTCCATCGCGAACGCTCAGGTGTGAACCCAGCGTCAAACTCACTAATTGTAGCTCAGAAAAGCAGATGTCAGTGAATGGTAATAATAATCCAAGGATACATAAAAAAATTAATAAATAATAATAATTAAAGACATTTTAATGGCATCACTTTGAAGTATACTGAAGTGTCTCCTTGACATAAAAGCCAATGCCAAGCCTTTGGCTAATGCTGCTATTAAATACTTGTGGCCAAATTAAAGATGGATCCCAGTCACTATGAATGATGCGACCAATTCTCTAAAGAGTCTAATTAATTATACTAATTCCTTAGGTTACAGGAATAAGTAACTGGAGAAGGGAAAGGGGCGGTTTTAAGGCATTAGATAGATGACAGCTAAGTCATAGGAAAGAGATCCATCAATTAGGACTAGTTCTTTAAGGACTGGGTATTACAGCTAATACTAAGGCTTAGTGTAACTAGAGCAATGATTGATGGACAGATACAGACTTACAATGAGATCATGAGGGTGGGACGCCATTTAGGAAGATAACAAAGTTCAAAAACTGGGATCTGTAGAGGGAATACATTAAATATCCGGCATCATTACTTGCTTTGAAAGCAGTTTTATACTTCTGTCATTCAGTCAGCTTTGTAGCTGGAAATGAGTAGATGACGGGGGACACTTGTGTCATATTCCATCCTGAAGAGCTTTATATCATATGCATTGTACACGGCGCTATAGCAGGGATGGTATGCTGAAACCTGGGCTTGGAAAACATTTGGGCTTGGGGTTTTCTAATTAAAGGGATTCTTCTTGTCAGGGGTATTTTTTAAACTAATAGAATGCACCCTCCTTCACTTTGTGGGCTCCGTTATAAACATAGGTGCGGGTACCAGAGGTGGGACCTGCACCTATCAGACATTGGTGGCATATCCTAGCCATATGGCCCCAGTGTCTGAGTTGAGACAACCCTTTAAGGCTACTTTCACACTATAGTTTACATTTTCCGGTATTGAGATCCTGCAGAAGATCTCAATACCAGAGAAAAACGCTTCCGTTTTGTCCCCATTCATTGCCAATGGGGACAAAACTGAACTGAACAGAACGGAGTGCTCCAAAACGCATTTTGTTCTGTTTGGTTGCGTTCCCATACCGGAGAGCAAACCAAGTTGCTGTTTTCTTTCCGTCATGGAATGCGGAGCAAGACGGATCCGTCATGACCCACAATTCAAGTCAATGGGGACGGATCAGTTTTCTCCGACACAATAGAATATGGATCCGTCCCCCCTTTGACTTTCAATGGAGTTCATGACGGATCCGTCTTGGCAAAGTTAAAGATAATATAACCGGATCCGTTCATAACGGAGGCAGACAGTTGTATTATCAGTAACGGAAGCGTTTTTGCTGATCCCTGCCGGATCCAATAAAAACACTAGTGTGAAAGTAGCCTTAGTCAACAGCTAAATAAAATATATATATATACAGTATATATACTGTACATAAGAACCAGGCAGACACTTTCTGGAGTAATATATTAATTGATTAGTTTTAGTACTGGATGTAGAGACTGTCACTGAAAAAGAAGAGCTATAAAAGTCATAAGCAAGAAAATTCCAAAAACCTCCTTTATGTCAACTAAAAAAAGGTTAAAAAAAAACAAAAAAAAAACAGGGAAGATACAAGCACTGAGGAGACATTCGATGTAAAGAACGGCACTTACTCTGTCATGGCTAGACGTGGCGGCATTTAAATACTCGACATGAAGCAAACTTGTCATCAGGAGAATTCAGTGCAATCTACAGGCAGAAGAAGCTCAGCAGATTGATATAAAGTTTTATCAAAAATGTATACATTTAACATTTCTGCTCTTTCTATACTTAGGAGTCATGTGGGCAGATGTGTCAGTGATTGACTGATTTCCTTCTATGCTTAGTCATACAGAGCTAGCTGCCAATCACTGAGTAGCATCTCCCCATGATTCCTAAGAAGAGAAGAAATAGGTTTAAATATATAAATTACAAGTGTTACTGACTGTTTTCCCATAAAGCTACGCACCCGTCAGCTCTGCTCCTCCTGCTCTATAACAGGCTGCCTGCAGATTACACTGCATTTTTATGGTGACAGGTTCCCTTTAATGCCACCGTTTTTTGCAATTATTGAGCCTGATACAAACAGAATATTTCTTACTTGTATATAATGAATATTACACATGAAAGCAATAAGCAGTGGGATCTGTATTGTCATTATAAACATGGCTGCCTGTTTATAAAATACACACATTTATCTCTTCATCTCTGATACTTTGTATAGTAATTGTAACATCTTGGCTGTTCCTGTTACCAGTCTCCTAAGGCTACTTTCCTGTTACCAGTCTCCTAAGGCTACTTTCCTGTTACCAGTCTCCTAAGGCTACTTTCACACTGGCGTTTTGGCTTTCCGTTTGTGAGATCCGTTCAGGGCTCTCAGAAGCGGTCAAAAACGGATCGGTTTTGCCCTAATGCATTCTGAATGGAAAAGGATCCGCTCAAAATGCATCCGTTTGCCACCGTTACGTCTCCGTTCCGCTCTGGAGGCGGACACCAAAACGCTGCAAGCAGCGTTTTGATGTCCGTCTGACGAAACTGAGCCAAACTGACACACGATGTAAGTCAATGGGGACGGATCCGTTTTCTATGTCACAATCTGGCACACTAGAAAACGGATCCGTCCCCCATTGACTTTCATCTTGGCCATGTTAAAGATAGTATAAACGGATCCGTTCTGAACGGATGCAGGCGGTTGTATTATCTGAACTGATCCGTCTGTGCAGATCCATGACTGATCCGCACCAAAAAGTGAATGTAAAAGTAATCTAACATAAAGTTCTGAAAAGCAACTCCGCCTCGCTAGGCAGTGGTACCGCGGCAGTAAATGTGCCATATAGAACTACAAAGATGTGTCATTCAGTGCGCTGGGAAATCCAGTGACAACTGATTACATGCAATTGCAAAAGTGTTCAGATTCAGTTGCTGGTTTAAAAAATAAATATAAGAATATTAATTATGAGACGGCCCCTTTAAGGCTTAACATATACAAAAAAGGTATACATTAAACGGATGCCTCCAATGGTTGCCATACAGTGGCATCTGTCACCATAGAGTTCCTCTGTAAAAAAAAAAAAAAAAAAAAACTTATACATTAGCATATGAATGGAAAAAGTAGTGTACTAAACTTTTCCACCCTCCCCCCCAGCATATATGTTAAACATAATGATATCTTTAAGATATAATTAGTAGGGAGCCCTACACAGAAGAATGTTGATGGGACTGGCTAACCATCTAATGAGCATGGTGGTGTCCCAGATTTCCACTTGTGGTAGAAGTGTGGGAAAGAAAGGATTAGGCGTTTTGGATTTCAACCTGCCCGATCCTTGATTCACCAGGGGTGTCTTGTAGTGGCTTAATCCTCTCTCCCCATTGAGGACACTTGCATAGAGATGTGATGAGAACCTATAAGATATCGCTTGACAACTTAAAACTCTTCAGGACATCATAACACAGAGAAACACCTAAAAACACAGGACAAATATATAGTCCATAACGATGCGGTTAGATGAAAGTACAATAAGGAGAAGACCTCCCTTTACTAATGTTAGTGTCTGTTAGACGCATTTACAGTCGGCTTTTCTTTGACTTTTACTGGCTCTTCTTGAGGCTGCCAAGACATCTACATTATAATAAATCCCAGAAGCCGAAAGAAAAGACTGTCAACTTGGCCCTGAGCTATTGTCAGGTCTTCTTCTTTAATACATCAAGATTTACACAGACCCCATGCCAAATCCATGTCTTTATTATTTTTTTGGACTACCTTAAAAACCTATTTCCTGCACAACCTGTTCCTTGTGATCAGCCCTGGCAGACGACCCACCCTTTTAACGCAAACATTACATGGGAAGCTTAGAGTGTGCAGGTAGAGGAGTCAGGTGCGTGCCGGGCTTGTTGGGACCGTCTTCTGTCCCCGAGGCTGGATTCCCTCATATTTAAATTTAACTCTTGGTCCAGGAATCCTGCCTGGAATCATGATGGATTTCCTCAGAAATCTTCTGGTGAGTTTTGAATATTTTATTCCTGTTCTATCAGGCGAGTCCCTTCCAGCGCGGTGTTTATCTTTCTGCAGGCTGTGTACACATGGCACTTCACTAACTCATTCCTTCAGGGGCCAAAAGGAAAGGCCAAAGAATGTCTTCTCCACAGTTACCGTCCCATCTGCTGGCATATGCTTCGTATTGTTTGATGATCTTTTTATTATTATGTGTAGTCATTTATAGAGTTTATTTATTTCAATATGTTTCATATCAAACCTACTTCAGAAATAGAGCTTACATGCGGTAGTTTTATCTATCTATCCATGTACATTTATGTAGACGTATACAATATGTTTACAATGACCAACACTTTTGATACGTTTTCAACAAAACAATGTAAAAATTAGAGTAAACTACTATTTTATATATTGTACACATATATCAGCAAAAGAACTGTATTATTTCTAAAAATCCGCACACATTTAAACAGAGTATGTTAAAGCTAAGTTTATTATATACATTACAAATATATGCCTTATTAGATAGATATTAGATAGATAGATATTAGATAGATAGATAGATATTAGATAGATAGATAGATAGATATTAGATAGAGAGATATTAGATAGAGAGATTTTAGATAGATAGATAGATAGAGAGATATTAGATAGATAGATAGATAGATAGATAGATAGATAGATAGATAGATAGAGAGATATTAGATAGATAGATAGATAGAGAGATATTAGATAGATAGATATTAGATAGAGAGATATTAGATAGAGAGATTTTAGATAGATAGATAGAGAGATATTAGATAGATAGATATTAGATAGATATTAGATAGATAGATAGATGATAGATAGAGATTAGATAGATATTAGATAGATAGATAGATGATAGATAGATATTAGATAGATATTAGATAGATAGATAGATGATAGATAGAGATTAGATAGATAGATATTAGATAGATATTAGATAGATATTAGATAGATACATATTAGATAGATAGATATTAGATAGATATTAGATAAATAGATAGATATTAGATAGATAGATATTAGATAGATAGATAGATATTAGATAGATATTAGATAAATAGATAGACGTATTTCTCGCCCCATAAGACGCACTTTCCCCCACCCCCCAAAAGTGGGGGGAAAATGCCCCTGCGTCTTATGGGGCGAATGCTTCCATTTTACATGGCAGTCTGCGATGTATGACCCGGGAGAGAGGAGGGGCTGGAGTGCGGAACTAGGGGCGGGGTCAATGTACTCTTACACCGGCCCTCCACTCACCGCAGTATTTATAAACATTATTCCTTATCCTGTTAATAAGTTTAACTAACGCTGCGCTCTCCCCTGTTCCCCTGTATCAGTACAGCACTTACGAACAAGCTTCCATAGCAGGCATAGCGGACGGCAGCAGTAACCTCACTCACTGACGTTGCGCGCCTGCTCCGCCTGCTTCATTCATAAAGTAGGAGGAGCAGGCGCGCGATGTCAGTGAGTGACGTTACTGCTGCCGTCCGCTCTGCCTGCTATGGAAGCTTGTTCGTAAGTGCTGTGGGGATACAGGGGAACAGGGGAGAGCGCAGCGTTAGTTAAACTTAATAACAGGATAAGGATTCATGTTTATAAATACTGCGGTGAGCCAGTAAAAGGGACGGTGTATTGGAGGACACTGTTATGAGGGGGATCTGTGGATGACATATAGCAGTGCCATCCACAGATCCCCCACCCCATAACAATGCCATCCACAGATCCACCACCCCATAGCAGTACCATCCACAGATCCACCACCCCATAGCAGTACCATCCACAGATCCACCACCCCATAACAGTGCCATCCACAGATCCCCCACCCCATAACAATGCCATCCACAGATCCCCCACCCATCCCTCACCCCATAACAATGCCATCCACAGATCCCCCACCCCATAGCAGTACCATCCACAGATGCCCCATAACTATGCCATCCACAGATCCCCCATAAACAGTGCCATCCACAGATCCCCCTAAACAGTGCCATCCACAGATCCCCATAACAGTGCCATCCACAGATCCCCCACCCCATAGCAGTACCATCCACAGATGCCCCATAACTATGCCATCCACAGATCCCCCATAAACAGTGCCATCCACAGATCCCCATAACAGTGCCATCCACAGGTCTCCCATAACAGTGCCATCCACAGGTCCCCCATAACAGTGCCATCCACAGGTCCCCCATAACAGTGCCATCCACAGACACCCCATAACAGTGCCATCCACAGGTCCCCCATAACAGTGCCATCCACAGATCCCCCACATGACAGTGCGACATCCACAGATCCCCCACATGACAGTGCGACATCCACAGATCCCCCACATGACAGTGCGACATCCACAGATCCCTCATAATAGTGTCATGCACAGACCACTATTAATTCAAAACCCACCAAAAGCAGACCTTTTGGTTAAAAATATATATTTTCCTATTTTCCTCCTCAAAAACTTAGGTGCGTCTTAAATACAGTAGATATTAGATATTAGAATAGATAGATAATAGATAGAAAGATAGATAGATAGATAGATAGATAGATAGATAGATAGATAGATAAAGCTAAAAAGGATCCGCACTGCAGTGGATTAGTACAAGCGGAGTGCCAGCGGCTGTGAAGGCGATCCCCCTTCGAGACGTCAAGTAGGAAGAATTCCACGGCACATCCAAGGAGTAAAATAAGATTAACTCTTATTCACCAGACAGCGACGTTTCGATCCACCTCTTGGGATCTCACTACTTGAGAAAGATCCCAAGAGGTGGATCGAAACGTCGCTGTCTAGTGAATAAAAGTTAATCTTATTTTATGCCTTGGATGTGCCGTGGAATTCTTCCTACTAGATAGATAGAAGCACGTGGATTTCTGAAAGTCTTATTAAATTGAATGGGACAGTCACAGAAATGTCTAATAAATCTGCAGCGTGTGAATTCAGCTTCACATTGAGAATCCACATAAGAGCCATTTGGTCTATGACACCTGCGTAATATTATTCTATGATATTTTAAGACAATATCCCAAAGTATCCATTGTGGTCATTGTTAATAATAAGTTTGGTAACTATGTAATATATTACATAGTTGTAGCTTCAAGTCTGCAAAGTCTCTACAGAGCCCAGATCATTACTGACCATTGTTCATACTGTTCTCTTCTTATGGAGCAGAGGGACTCTTTTGGGTGTTGCCACAACCTCTGCCTATTGTTGGGCTCTTGTCATCCGTCTGTTCACAGGTCTCCATATATTATGTGAACCTTCCTGCTTGTAAAGGGTGGAATTCATTTTCAAGGAACTATGTTTCCTATATATCCCTAATCTCATATGGAAGGATGACTGCTGAACCTTTCAGCCTGTCCAGTGATAACCAGTCACAGATAATTCCACATGTGGCTTAAGACTGAAATGTTTAAAGGAGTTGTCCCATGAAAAATATTGTTTATAGGTAAAAAGTAACTAGACCTTACATATTACACATTTGAGTTGTCACAATGACGTATAAAAGGTTTTGGTTGGTGAGGGTTCAAGCTCTGAAACTCCTGCCAATCACTAAAACAATGAGTTAGAAGCGGTCATTGAGCTCCCTCTCTTCACTGCTAAGACTGACGAGAAGACAACCTCTTAGGATAGCAGTTGGGCCATGTTCACGTCCATCTTCAGCAGTGAGCAGAGATAGCCCTCTGTTAGTGTTTCTAACTCCTTGTTTTAGTGATCGGAGGAGGTCTCAGTGGTCAGACCTCCGCCGAGCAAAACTTTTGACACATCACTTTATATAAAGTGTAGTTACTCTTTAAGGCTACTTTTACACTGGTGTTTTTACTGGATCCGGCAGAGTTCAGCAAAAACGCTTCCGTAACTGATAATACAACCGTCTGCATCCGTTATGAACGGATCCGGTTGAATTATCTTTAGCATACCCATGACGGATCCGTCATAAGCTTCATTGAAAGTCAATGGGGGACGGATCTGTTTTCAACTACCATACACCTAATTTAGGTGTAGTTCAGCATAGTAAATGATTTTATACCCAAATCGTCATGTATGACCAGTTTAAACAACTGCAATGGCCAGTAAGGAGTAAAATGTGTGTGGCCGTGTCTGCAAAATGATTGATCACCAGATGATCGTTTGTTCAACTGCTGTTCAACAACTTCTGTCTAACGTGTATGGCCACCTCTAGAGATTTGTACCGGTTCATTCGTATCTGTTTTGTTCCATTCATGGCAATTTTGTGCCACATCCGGCACTTCCATTATTTTTGTTGTTCTGCGCCCATAACGGTGATGTGAAAGAGGCCTAAGATTACAGTGTTCTTCTGATGCTCTCTTGACTGATATATTTAATTAGATACACCTACATCGATACACTGACTAAGCAATGGTCATGGATATAAAATCTGCCTGCTAATAGCAAATGATAATCTATGCAGATCAGGGCACACAAGCTATCTGTAGACTAAACTGGGAAGAGTTTGCATGTTATGCTCGGTGCTGTCAAAACACGTTGCTCTAAAAAGTAAAAATATTGGCACTAATTGATTTAATATAACTGTGAGTATATGACACCAAAGCACTGGAGTCCAAGGTGAGGAACCTTGTTGGTGCTCACGTCTGTCACACTAAAAAAGGAGAATGCCATTTTAATTATCTTCCAACATTAATCAATTAATGCACTGAGCTGCAATATCAGGCACAACCTATGGGCAAGAGAGGCGCTATGTCTGAAACATTGTACTCTCTCTATACTTTATATCAGCTATGTTGGATTTTAAAAGGGTTAGAGTATTTTATACCACGATGGGTTTTGATTCCCTTGTCCTTTGTCACTTGTCACTATGTTATGGCAGTGGATCATAGTAACATAGTAACGTTATCATTGCAGTCCCATAGCATTCACCCTTTAACCCATATAAGGGGATCTGGACTTTGCTGTGGGGGACCACCAGACTGCTACCTCTTGGAGAAGTCCCTGTGTGGTTGACAGCTGACCCATGGGGGTTAGAGACATTGGTGGAGAGCACCGAGGGGCTCAATCACAGAAACAGGCTGAAATCAGGGAAGGCAGAGTACATGCAATACTGTAACAGGTCCAAGGTCAGGGCAGGCAGCGTAGCATCAACATGGGTAGACAATCACAGGTCAGGCAGTAAAGGGTGAATATGGGTGAACAGAAACTGGTTGGTACCAAGGCAGACAATACAATAGAATACCTTTGCAAGCTAAGAGACCTAAAGTACCCACAAGCAACCAGCCATTGGCTGGTGAGAACTAAAGGGCACGTGCACTGGGCCTTTAAGAGCTAACTAGGATGTGTATGTGCCCCCTATGCACCAGAAAGGAGAGGCTGAGCCCGCAAGCATGCCTCAGACTGAGAAAAGGAATGGAGTTAGGCCTCATTCACATTTCAGTGTTTGGTCAGTGATTTCCATCACTGATTTTAAGCCAAAACCAGGTGCAGCTCTAAACACAGAACAGGTGCAGATGTTTCCCTTATACCTGATGTCTGTGGAGGCTCCAATCTGGTTTTGACTCACAATCACTGATGGAAATCACTGACCAAACTGACTGTGTGAATAAAACTTTACTCTGGCAGCAGGACCCGCTGGGAAGAGGAGGAGAGCGGTAAGCGGGTCCAAGCCACCTGGAGGCCCAGACCTGTGTGAACAGAGCAACGATGGCCTTGAGCTTCCACTGTAACAACTATAGGTCAACCATCAAATCAACTACTCTGCACTGCTTCAATGATCTGAATTGTTTTCATGCTTAGATATCCTAATACTGCTATTCCGTCTTGTATTTTAGTCATGTAGGTGTAGGATCTAACCTATATGTATGAAATATGGCATTATTTATAAGTGTTTGGAATGATCTTAAAGAGTTGAAGGGGTATTACAGTTTCAGGAAATTATATAATGCCTATTTTCCAATTTTCCAATTTACTTTGGTTTTCAAGATCTCTGCTTGAAGACATTCAGTGAGTCTTCATTGTTTGCTCCTAGAACGTACCTACACAGATTTGCCTTAAGATTACTTAAATGGGGGATTTGAAATGACCGTTCAACGGGTGAAATTTACCAGTGATCAATTGCTTTAGTCAGCGGAAGACATCATTCTGGGAAAGAACATTGCCTGAAAGATGGTTCATCCTGCGTCTCAGTAGGTTCAATGACTGGAGGCCCCAACATGGATGTATGTATGACTGTATCTGTGAAACTATCCTTCACCAGATGATCACCTGTTCAGCCTTCAGCCTGCTTCCATCTGTGTATGGCCAACTTAACAATTAGTGTTGGAATGGGTGTAAAAATGGCAGCTGTTATAGGACCCAACAGCTAAGGGGGCCCATATCAATCCAAACAATGGTGCAGGTAGTGAAGTGGCAGGTCAAAGTGAATGTGGCCCATTATAAGTTTTACTGTGGAACCCAATGGTTAGCCCAGCTGTGTGCATAATCCCTTCTCCAGAACATCACTGTGGGCATTATCCCTTCTCCACAACATCACTCTGGGCATTATCCCTTCTCCACAACATCACTCTGGGCATTATACCTTCTCCACAACATCACTGTGGGCATTATCCCTTCTCCAGAACATCACTGTGGGCATTATCCCTTCTCCAGAACATCACTGTGGGCATTATCTCTTCTCCAGAACATCACTGTGGGCATTATCCCTTCTCCAGAACATCACTGTGGGCATTATCCCTTCTCCAGAACATCACTGTGGGCATTATCCCTTCTCCAGAACATCACTGTGGGCATTGTTCCTGTGTTGTGACATCGATATTTTATTCCTGCATTATGCATCATGTCTGCATTAAACATTGAGCCCCCCCCCCCCCCCCTCTGTCATTGAACCCCTCAGATGCCGCGTTCATTTGACATTAATATTAAGGCCTTTCAGGGGTCAATAATAATAAAAAAGAAAAACTTAAATCATACTTACCTTATCCATTTGAGCGTGAAAAGGCCGCCGCGTCCATCTTGTTTGAAGATCCAGTGCAAAATCTAGCGTGTTATGTGATGACGTCATCACGTTGGCCAGCGTGGCGCGTCACCACACACAAGTTTTTGCTCGGGGTCTTCAAGCAAGAGGCCCATGGCGGCCTCTTTGCTCTCAAATTGATAAGGCATGATTTTTATTTTTACTGCCATTTCAGGGAATATAGATTCATTACCACGAAGCACGCAGAAATTTGGCTTCATAGAGAATAAAATTTTCCCTGAAATTCGGATCAAAGTCCACTTTGGATACTTTGATTCGCGCAACACTTCTGATACCTGTTCTGTAGCTGTAATGGATACTGCACACGTGTAATAGCCAAGACAGAGGTTTATTCTTTTAAACCAGACAATGAAGGTTTAAAGAATATTCTTCCTGCAATACACCAGGGACTGTACCTTCTCATATCTCTATAGCAGCCAGTGGTAACCGCCGGCCATGTACCAGCGCTGTACATGTTAGTAAATGAAAGATATCGTCATCCACGGCATGAAGACATTTTACCCTATTTTAGTAGGTGTTTAAATTTTAATGACAGCGCACGCGAGTCTACATAATTCTGAGGCTCCAACTGTTCATTCTGAGGGCAGCGGGAAGCCTTGTTTAGATGGACCTCCCCGTGGCTGCCCTATACTCCTGAATTTTTAAACACCTGATAACGTGTAATGCTCTTATGTAATAAATTTTATATGTGTATGGGAATAAAGTCCCATGCAAATCAGCAAGTGAATTCTGGATTTTTTCCCCCCCATTTATATTATACTCAATTTTGTGATAGGAAATCTCAAAAATAGTTTTAAAAAAATATATATTTCTGGCTACAATTATTTTTTTTTAATCCACAATAATTATATAAAATATATTTACATGTTATGTCCTACCATTTTATAATGACATGACAGCTTCTATGTGCCTTGGTCCCATAATGGGTCTTTCCGGGTGATCTTTGGGTTTCTGCCATGTTTTGTTTGCCGAAGATCCACCCCCAGATTCTGCCCCATATGATGGAACAGCTAACGTGGTTTCTGAGCGTTATTTTGAAATTCTGGCATTCCCAGATTTGGAATCTGCACAGGTATGAATGCCAACACACGTTGTTCCCATTGGAAAGGGGTGTAGTGAGCATTTATACCCTACGGGTGTTTAGCGAGAGTACTGTAAATGCACATCAGATGGTGCAAAGCGAAAATTGCAATTTTTACACAGATATAGCATTTCAGTGTGTTCTGTGTGTGCCAATAGGAAAAGCTGTGCTTCTTGGTGTTAGAAATACCCTACATGTGGTCCTAGTCTTTTGCCTGAGTGTGTGAGGGGGCTGAGGGTTATGGGGACAGCCGTATTTTGAGTTCCGATGTGGTGATTTACACGGCGCGTGCTGACAACTGTAGAAGCTCTGGGGTGAAAAAATTAACAAAAACACTGAGAAGTGACCCCATTTTGGGTACGGAAATGCCATAAACGTGGCCGTAAACTGCACTTTGGGCATGCTGCAGGGTTCAAAAGGGAAAGACCATCTTTTGGGTTTTGCATCACAGATTTTGAAGGATTTGGTTACAGGTGCCATGTTGCTTTTCCGTTACCAGTACAGCCATTTAGGGACAACCATCCACTTTAAATTTTTCTCTTGATGGAGCTGTGCGAGGGCTTATTTTTTTACGGAATGAGTTTGCATTATCTTGGGTTCTATTTTGCGGTATATACTGTACAACTTTTTGATTGCTTTTTATTTCGCTTTTTCTGAAAGCTTTTGATCACTTGATATTATGTTTTTTGCAAGGTGAACTGATCAAAAATGGCTGTTCTGAAAATATGTTTTTATTTATTTATTATTTTTTGACGAAGTAGATCATGTGGTGTTTTTATAGAGCCAGTCATTACAAACACAGCGATGCCTAATGTGTCTGATCTTTTTTTTTTGTTTGTTTCTCCATTTTTGACAATTGCAAATGTCTTGATTATGAGATACGGGGAAAGATGTGCTTTATTTACACTTGAAACTTTTATTTTATTTTGTATAAAACACTGTTTAATTTTTTTTTAACTTTTTTATTTTTGTCCCACTATGGGACTTCAACGTTTGAGGGTCTGATCCCTGCATGCTGTATTGTACTGCATTGAAACTGTCAGTTTCACACTGACAGTTGCTTCAGAGAGTCAGTCTGGGGGCTGGGCCTCATAGGTTTCAGTACATAGCAGGCCTGAGGGCCTTTATAAGGATTCCAGGTGCCATGGCTACCATTGGCACGGAGCTGAAAGATTTAGAGAGGGAGCCCCCTCCCTCTGTAAACCTCTTAGATGCTGCGATCAGCACAGCGTTTAAGCGGTTAATCCACCGACACTGGAGTTTTCAGCAATGCTGTCAATAACAGCCAGGCCCCTGTACTGATCGAGTGGGCACAGATTCTGTGCCCGTTCAATCAGAGCGCATTACATGAATGGCGCTTTGCACTAATGTTATGTTTGCTACGCCGTACGGGTACGATGCACGTCATCTAGGGGTAAAAGGGAACCTGACAACAGGAAATTCACTGCGTTTCTTCACTTTGAAGAAAAATTACTTTGAATCCATATGCAGATGAGCAGTTAAGTGCACCGAGGGCGGGCTCAAACCACTCTGTGCACCCTGTTTCCTCTGCCAAGCCCTCCCTTTCCGTCTTGATTGACAGGGATGGGTTCCAGCATAGTCAAGTCACCTGGCCTTGTGCATTGAGAAGGAGAGGGAGGGGCTGGCAGAGGAAGCAGGAGGGGCTTGGGTGCACAGAGTGGCTTGAGCCCGCCCTCGATGCACTTAACTGCTCACTTCCATATGGATCGGTAAGTGAAAGGTATCATTACATTCAGCTGAGCTAGCCTGATAATGCAGTGACTCTCCAGTGGGTCAAACGTTACATCTGAGATTATATCTCACTGAAATACATGAGTGGGACTGATATAATGATCTCGTTCCATGACTTTCAGGACTGTTGGGAAGACGTGACCTTGTAGCAGACTACTCCCCCATGCAGCCGGCAGATGTAGTGCGCTTATCGTGTACGTCCACAATGCTGTGTTTGCCGTGTTTGTCACTTGTCTGCAGGTTCCACTTTAAATAGCTGCTGAGCAAATATACGGTTCCTGGTGACGGCTTTTATTACATGGTAGATGGAAGCATATGTTGAAAAAGGTAAGCCCTCGCAATGCGTAATTACACACAAGCACATTCACTGTGTTTTTCCCAGGCACTGAGAAGAACATCTTTTTATCAACCAAGAGGCTAAACTTATTCTGAGGATCTTAGTCCCCCGGGAATTTCTTTTCATAAGCATAATTAGGCAGAAGTTTAGATTAGGATGTGACTAATTATTACAGAAATGTTATTTTTCCAGAAATGGTTCATTAACATGTTCATTATGGTGATGTCTAGTCATGCCTAGGAGACACCATGGCATTAACCTCTTACTTGCAGGACCTCAATCTGCAGCAACCATCTTGGCGTCACTGCAGACTCCTGCTCCGCAGCCTGGTCAAAGGAGGTGCCGATCCCTGCTGTTAACCCTCTGACTGCCTACGTCCATACCATAGCATGATCAGAGAGGACTCTCCCCCTGTGACTGGGTCTTCAGGTTTCCCTGTGACTCGATCAGAGACTTAAGGAGCCATCTACAAAGGACCCCAGGGCGGTTAGGACACATTAGTGTTACCCTAAAAGCATCCTGTGTGGAACCCCTTTAAGGTAAAAACTAAATTCACTGTCACCTTCACTAACAAGCGTCATACTTGACGCATTTCTTCATGTAGAGTCAGGGCCGTCATTAATATTGATTGGACCCTGGGCAAAAATTTACTTGGGCCCCCTGGATCCCGCCTTCCCACACCTTAGCAGGCAATCACGCCCTCCACCACAACACACACATAAAAAAAAATCCATACACCTGGTAGAGTCCAGTGAATGACTGTAAGTACTTCCAGTTCTGAAGACTCCAGGGGCTCAGGATCAGTGCTCTGGGCTGGAAGTGGGCACCGCTCTGCAGGAAGGAGACCAGGGCTCTGCTCACCCTAGTGTTACAGTGCACCCCAGCACCCCACAGTATGCAGTATAGCACCCTATAGTATACAGCACCCCACACTATACAGTACCCCACAGTATATAGTAAAGCAGTATAGCAGCCCACAGTATACAGAACCTCACGGTATACAACACCTCACTGTATACAGCACCCCAAACTATACACGATACAGCCCCCACACTATACAGTACAGCAGTATAGCACTCCCCCCCACTATACAGGCCCCCCCACACTATACAGGCCCCCCACAGTATACAGCCCACCACACAGTATACAGCCCACCACACAGTATACAGGCCCCCACACAGTATACAGGCCGCCACCCCCCCCCCAGTATACAGCCCACCACACAATATACAGCCCATTACACAATATATAGCCCACCACACAATATACAGCCCACCACACAGTATACAGCACCCCACTATACAGTAGTTTACAGTATATTAACATAACAGCCCCTGTCACCTTTTTCTGATGTAATCTTTACACAAAAAAGCTCCACAGTTAACTTGTGCAACACTCAGTAGGACCTGTGATGACCTCATAGCCATGTGACCAGTAATTGCTAGGTTACTGGTCACATGGTAATGATGTCATTAAGGTCCTAGAATTAAGATCATTAACACAGTACGATCATGATGCCTGTGTAGCCGACAGCCTGACACCCGGGGCAGTAGCTAGCAGGGCTCAAGAGGCAGCTGCCTTGGGCCCCCCAGGAGCAACTGGGCCCAGGGCAGCTGCCCCTTTTGCCCCTTGGTAAAGACGGCCCTGTGTAGAGTCATCGGGAGTGTACAGCGCTGAAGGTAAGTATCAACAAAGGGTGCCACACTAGTGGTGTGTGTCAGCAAAGTCTGGCGCTCGGACCTTCAGCGCTGTATACTCCTGATGACTCTACATGAAGAAACGCGTCGAGTATGACACTTGTTAGTGAAGGTGACAGTTAGACTCCAATGCTAGGTAGTTGAGGGTGATTTAGCATATTGGCTACAGTGTTGAGGCTTTATTTGGTTTATTACCCTCAGTGTAGCGGGTGAGCTGTGTGCTGGCAATAGGGGCTGCTTGCTCACTTGCTTTAGCCCTGTTTTTTGCACCCAGCGGCACTTTTCTTTTCACCCTATCTGGTTGGTGTCCTAGTATCCAGGCTGTGATTCCTGAATATCACACCACTCAGGTATTTCACTTATTCAAGCCTTTTTGGATGATAGGTACTCCCCAGTGTATGTTTGTACCCTCTGGGGAGCAGTAACCTGAGAGTCGATCTATTACATCTGTGGTCTCAGGTGTCTACCCAAGATATATTTGGTTATTACCCTCTGGGCAGACCATCTCCCCTACAGTGGCTACAATTTTATATATTATCTTTTGTCTGCAGATTAGTGGACCCCCCCCACCCCAATACCTGCCGAAATGATCGCTGTACTTTCAACAAACTTTGCATAAATGATTAGTGCAAGTGAATATATGAAACTAGTATAGCTTATTTTAAAAAAATGCCTCTTTCTCCACTTATCACCGACACCCACTTCTGCTCTCCCCACCCCCTACACTGATCATTCACCCTCAATTAACAGCTAAAATGCACCTTGAAAGATGTGGCAGACTACCAGCTCTCTGAGGGATCAGGTTACAGGCTGTCTATAGATGTCCATGGAGGGAGGGGAGAAGGAGTGTGCTGGTGGAGAGAGACAGAGGGACAGACACACAGACATTACTGCAGTTTGTTGAAAATTTTCATTTTATTCCTGTTCTGGATTTAAAGCTGCACTGCCCAATGTCTAGTGTTGAGCAAATCGAAGTCAAACAAATTTCAGGAAAAATTTGATTTGCCGCGAAGCCAAATTTCCTCACGCTTCATAGTAACAAATCAATTTTCCCTGAAATGGTGTGAAAAAAAACAAAAACATACTCAACTCATCCATTTGCACACAAAGAAGCCACTGCGGCCATCTTGATTGGAGATACTGCGCAAAATCTTGCGTGCTGTGACACATGATGTCACCACGCCGGCCAGTGGCGAGATTTTGCACAGTGCCTTAAAACAAGATGGATGCATGCAAATGGGAAAGTTGAGTTTTTTTTTAATCGGATTAACTCCTGAAAGCCCTCAATGTTAATCTAAGATGCCGTGATCAGCAATGAATGTGGCATCTGAGGGGGTTAAATGACCAAGGTCGGGGTGGGGAGGGCGCGATAGCCGTTCCCTATCATTGTGCCTGCTACATACAAAGAAATGCGCTTTGTGAAATACTTCGCTCAACACTAATAATGTCCTCCATGCTACATTCGTGTATTAGGGTATGCTAAGAGAGATAGGGGAGCAGCTTCTCTTTTCTGAGTGCTGTATATGGGACTTATCATGTGGATGGTCCCGCACATACTGATTTGGGAGACATTCTGGGGAATGAGGGATTCAGGATAATACTTGGAAGTCTTGGTTATACTCTTCCAACCAATATTGGACATTTCTAGTCGTGTGACATGTTGCATTGTCTTGTTGGAAGATCCCCTAGGGAAGACAATTGGCATGTATTGGTGTACTTGATCTGTGAGTATCGATTCATACCCAAATCGGTGTGCCTTCCACAATAAATAAGTGGCCCACAGAATGCCACATAAACATTCCCCAGACCATAACACTGCCAACACCAGCTTGTGTTCTTCCACCAGTGGTCGCAGGGTGTTTCTTCTTTGATGTTTTTCGCCTGACGTGCCAACATCCATCCATTTGATGAAGCAGAAAACATGACCCATCGGAAAAGGCAACCCTTTGCCAATCAGCGGAGGTCCAATTATGATATTGCTGCAAAAAGTAAAGCCTTTTCTGCTGATGAAACTTCTAGCAGAGGTGCAGTGACCATTTATGTGCTTCTGAGCCCCATGGACTGCCGATAGAGGCGCCTAATTTATTAAGAGGTTTACGCCTCTTAATAAATTAGGTGCATCTTACTCCCTCCAGTAGGCTTCTTAGTAACACTTGCATAGGATATGTCAGCCTTAGTATAATGTGCCACATGGTGTTTTCTAGATTTTTTTGCAGTGTGGCTTTTGTTTAAGCGTGTATGCGAATGTGGGAGTTGGGATTAATATCTGATGCCCTAGGGCAGGAACGCTCAACTTGCGTCCCTCCAGCTGTTGCAAAACTACAACTCCCAGCATGCCTGGACAGCCTACAGCTATTAGGGCATGCTGAGATTTATAGTTTTGCTGGAGGGCCGCTGGGTAAGCATCCCTGCCCTAGGGGGTATTTGGCCTTCAACTATCTAAATTGTATAGCTATGGGGGGGGGGGGCACTAAAGTGCCAGAAACTTAAATGGAAGTTGAGCTGCAGTACCCTGGTACGGTGCTACCTGGTATATGGGGCAGTCTGCTTCCAGTTCCTTGCATCGTATGGTTTCCGGCAATAGCTGATCATTGGGGGTGCCATATGTTGGACCCCTAGTGATCTGATAATGATGACCTATGCTGAGGACTAGTTGCCAATATCTAAGAGTTTTACGGCTGGGGTGCAGTTAGCAGTATTACTAGTAATGTGGAGGGTTAACTGTTATCTGTACACAGTAAAACTCTGATAAGCCTTCTCCTCCATGCTGAAAGTCATACAGGAACATCCTTGTTTTAATTTCTCCAGCACCTTTCAGCATGAGACTGGTGAGTGTTATTTTACTTCATTTTGAAGGGTTTGCTTTGTAATGAATGTTTTTGTCATGTTTGTCTTCCAGAGAATTATATAGTTGTGTATGTACAGATTTGTGGGGTTGCTAATAAAGGCAAAGGGACCTCATACTTTATGGCGCCCCAGAAACCAGGACTCAATATTCTATTAGAACATTTAGAACTATTAGAACATTTCTGCTTCAGTGGCAGCTAATAAAATGACACTTTTAAGGAGGTATGTGGATGAAATGTATGACATTTTTAGGTTTCGTTATATGGTAACTCTCTGTAACTTGGAAGGGTATCTATGCATTTAGCAGTTGGGATTTACTTTAATTGTGGTTTCCCAAAAAAGTACAGTAGTTGGCAACTTGATTTATGCTGTGTGGTTGTGGTGTGACTTTGTGTCGTACAATTACTTCAACAATAATCCACTTTGCAGAGTTTAATGGCTCTCTTAAAGGGAATGCCTCATCTATATTTCTTTCTGTCTGGTAAAACCACATCGTGACACACATTTTAAAATCTATTGTCTGAACATGGTTATAGGACAGCCATTTTATCCAATTTGTTCTTAACATCATTCAGAGATGTGCTTTAGAGCAGCCCCATGGGCCGTAGAGACAATGGACAAGAGCTGACTCATTGACTTCTATGAGAGAGTTTTCTAGGCATGCCCTGTGACCTGTGCAGTGGCCAGGAGGGGGTAGACAAGCTGTTATATCACTTATCGTGAATGCTGGATCCGCCTATAATGATATGGAGATAACTGTTAAAAAGTGATCTGTAACGCCCAAGAACTGAGGCATATTATTAGGCTCAGTGGCCAGTGTGAAAACAGCATCACCAACATTTTTTTTTAAATATTTAAAAATATTCTTTAAAATGAAAACTTCATTTAAACAATAAGTCATTAAGTTAAGCTGGCAGAATGCTGGTGTGGATAATGCGGGTTGTGATGATGAGCAGCAGCACTTGTAGTCCATTACCACAGTCTGTCCCCTCTGTACTTCATGTCTCCTTATGAACTCCATTCCTACAGAGATTCAGCTGAAGATCCATCAGCTGTATTCAGGATCATAATCCCCGACAAGCAGAGAGGAGGATGAGGCAGCTCTTTATTTCAGTGCTGTGAAGTAACTTGTCCTCCTGTGTGATTAGGACAGGTTTTGTGCATACTAATAGGATGGCGGACATATTATTTCTCCTAATGACAAAACAAGTTATTATAACTAATGAAAGGTATTTGGAAATATATTTATAAAAAAGTAATTTGTAAGCATTTTCTTAAGTCCCAGAGAGCCTCTTTAAGTAGAGCACAGATCTCAGTGATTGGCTCCCCTCCTGCCACTCAGGATTCACCCTTTCCTGCCTCTTTTCCTGTCTCTGGAGCAGAGATTGTTATAAATTGTACACTACCATTGTAGCAGGTTTGCAGCTATGAGGCCAGCCTCTACTCTTAAAGAAGACTTAGTGGAGAGAGATGCTTAAAGAAGACCTGTCGCCACAAAGTGCAGTTCAATCTGCAGGCAGCTTACTATAGAGCAGGAGGAGCTGAGAAATTTGATATATAGTTTTGTGGGAAAAGAGTAAAACTTGTAATTCCTACAGTTTTATCTCTGGCTTTTATAACTTAAGACCACCCCTGCGTTCAGCAGTACACACTTACACATAGAATGCTATCATTCAATAATAAGACCTCCGCTGTGTACAAATGAAGTCAGAAAAAGCAGAGATATAAATGTATAAATTACAAGTTTTACTAAATATTTTTCTGCAAAACTATGTATCGGTCTGCTCAGCTCCTCCTGCTCTATAACATGCTGCCCGCAGATTGCACTTCATTTTGAGCTGATGCGTCTTCTTTAATGACCAATATAAATAGCAGCTTGCAGAAAGGATTAACTACAGAGCCATAGTGAAGCTCATGGCATGTATTTTATAGGAAAGCCCCAGAATAAGTCTATACTGGGAAATGCTATTACAGGAATTAGATGTTTCATTCTTGTAATCTGTATCTGTATGTTAAATGCATGATGCACAGCACAATTGTCCCATCACCCAGCTCTACTGGAGGCAATGAGGAAAAAATCCCATCTTCAGAAGTTGATAGAACACAATAGCCGCCCTTGGTTTCAGCTCATTACCACAACCTTACAAATTCTTTTTTCCCCTCTTCTTCCCATGAAAAACGTGTACGTAGGCGCTTGGATCAGCTCGTGACAGTCTGCTGCATCTAAATGCAGGTGCCATTAACATAGGGATTAGGAAAACCTTCAGGCTATCTGTACAGGAATAGGCCACACATCCATGTGTTATTTCCACCACAGGAGTACATTGCTAATGGTATTAAGATCCTTTCTTTATAGACTGAGCATGTTGTCAAATGTAGCAATGGCCTGGCCCAGGGTTTTACTAGGATACTTCAATTGTTGTTGCAGTCAATACTGTCTAAAAATACAAGAACCATTTGTAGAAGAACCTTTACTTATCCCATGATGTGCACTGATGTTAGGTGGAGGTAAGAGAAGGAAATAATACCAAACTGTATATATACACATGTAGCAGAGCTGAATTTGTAGTTTGTACCATAGGAACCATCAATATGTCATGACAATATGATCCAGTGGAAAACTCAGCCTTGCTATATCTGGACATTTTTCCTGCCTGGAGGCCATCAACCCTTTCTTTGAAAGGATGAGGTATATACTGTACATGTAGTATGGTATCTTCCTTCAGCTGGGGAGATGTTGTGCAGCAGTTTGAGGGTGTTCATGGTGCCTGGGCCCTTAGCACTAATTAGTAAATAGGGGAGAAGGATATAGTTTTAGAAGCAAATTTCCATTAGCTAAGCATTGCTAAGTACATTGAAAGAGATCTTTCTAAACCAGATAATCCTTAAAATAATGAAAAATCTAAAATTATCTATTGGATAATGTACACCATTTTAGAGGTGTGGGCCCCTGGATTCTAATGCAAAATCTGTTTCAGAACCCCCACTTCCATGTGCCATGTATAATACTGGTGTCTTCAGTGCCTGAATAGGATTGCTTGGGCCAACCAGAGAAAAATATTCTCGAAACCTAATCCCTGTATCACCAAGAAAGTCTAATAGGGTTTGCATCAAAGAAATAGACCCTGGTGGCAAGTGATTGGCTCCAAAACCAACCAAATGTTTTTTTTTTCTCTTGGACGTTTGGTGCTCACTATAGTATAAGAGCCAAGGCCCACCAGAGTTTCCTCTGTTACTCTGGTGGGGCCGTTCCAATTCTGGGTGTTTTTTTAAGTAGCAGAAGGGTCTTGGGCTTCAGGGCCTAGGTGTGACTTTTAACCTCTGTACCCCCTTTTAACTATGTTACTGTCCCTACTGAAAATTATAAGAATATTAATAGTCACTAAGGGGTTCTTTCAGGGGATTCTTTGGTGGGCCCAGGTTCTACTACTGTAGAGGGTCCTAAAGGTCTAGGAGAAAAAAATAAAAAACATTAGCCTGCCTTTGCAGCCTATAACATGCCTCTAAGGTCTATTTCTTTGATTCAAAACCTATTAGATTTATTGATGATATAGGGGTTGGTCCTCAAGAATAAACTTCCTCTGGTGGGTTCAAGGAACCCCAGTCCAACACTGGTCACCCCCATAAAGTCACAAGGGCAAAGGGTACAAAAAGATTACAAAACTAGTGTCCTTCAACATTCTTTATAGTAAGGTACACTATTGTTTATAATACACACTTCAGCTGCTGCAGAACCTCATTTTAGTTAAAGAAGATGGATCCACATATGAATGATTTGTAAGAACCATCCCTATCTATTTCCAAAGAGTCTTATGTTTAATGTGGATTACAGTACCAAGTAACATCTGTCTGATGACTTACGTACATTATTTATACCTTGGCCTGTAAACCTGACAAAGGGGCATCATTTACTATAGAGTACATCTAAAGGAAAGAAGGCTTATACACCAAGGCAGAAGGGCATTTTTTTACTCTAAGACCAGTGAGAACTCTATGCCAGCTGAAGCTGACTTAGTTAATTTGGTAGAGGAGCCTGGATGCCTTCCTTGAGGCCTGCTCACACAGCTGATTGGTGGACCCCCACCGATCAGATACTCATGACCGATACTGAGGAGGTCATTAGTACAAAACAATCGTAAAACTTCTTTAGCTGATTGATGGATCTCAAATACATTTCCTGTATGATTTTTTTTTTCACATCTTTTTCCATACATGCCGTCCCTTTCTGTCTTTACCATCTGCACAGTGTCATAGAAAATAAAACTGATAAGACCAGGCTACATTTTTCTAGTCTTTCCAGTCGTTGCCCGGTTTTGGTCAACTAGTACTAAATGACAAATGTGGAACTGAAAGGATCATTTCTGCTGCTGTATTACATTTGTGTCAATATTCAACATGCTGTATATTCAGATATAATAAATACTTTACATACTGTATTCCCAATGAAAGAACACTTTTGGGGCATATTTTATTAGAACTTTGCACTTTCCAGTTTCTCTGTTATTCCCCCTGGAAATGCATACAATATGACATTGCTGGCACTGATTATCCAGTTTCAGAGCATGTAGGTGCATACTCAATTGACAATATGAATAGAAATGGCCACTTGCCTAATTGTTTATACATTTCCAGAAGGAATAAAAGAGCAACAGCACAATACAGAGTTATATGCTCCAGAGTTGGTATTTCAAGGAGAATACAATTTACATCATCTTTCAGTTTAGTTTTTTTCCTGTGACAACTTTCATGAACAAAAAATATTCTACATTTTTCCAACCAGCACCTGTATTACTTTTGTAATTGCATGGAATTAAAGATTTAGTATAACCGCTGTGCTATTTCATAAAATGTATCTGTACAGCGCCACCTGCTGTTTGGTCTTTTCCTTATTAATCTGTCCACCTCACTCAGGTGGTCACACGCACTCATTTTAAATCTTCAGCTGTCACCAGCCATATCGTCTGTTAGAATATGTAATACTTGTACAGGGAAAGATCAGCAGCAGAAAGAATACGCCTCCTAAGAAAGGACACTCCTCTTGAGATGCTAGGCTGAAATAAATCTAGCAGAGCAATTGGAGCAATGAACGGGGAGATCTCTGGATCCATGTGAGGTACAGGGCAGGATCTAGCTCTGTTAGAAATAGATTGCAATGAACTAGATGATGTCTTATTTTAATGTTTTACATCAGTCATGGGATAACCCCTTTAAGTAGCATTTTCTGGATGTTTTTATTTTGTTATGCACACCTTACTCTAAACATTCTAGTACAGTGTTCCCCAACTCCAGTCCTCAGGGCCCACCTACTAGTCATGATTTGAGAATATCCCACAGATTGAATGCCTGAGATAAGTCCTGATACATGGACACTAATTCTATCACCTGCTCAATACTAAGGAAATCCTGAAAACATGACCGGCAAGTGGGCCCTGAGGACTGGAGTTGAGGAATCCTGTTCTAGTAGATGAACCATTTTAGAACCTGCTGCCAGCATAGTTGATCTGTATTTTTGCATCCTTGGCCATGTCTGTGTCCATTGGCCTTATTTATGACGTATGTTTCCAAATCAGTTTATAGTAGACTTGCACATGTCCTGTGTACACTGAAGGTGGGTCCTCAGACTTTTGACCTCTGGTAGGCCCACAGAAGCAATACTTACCTAGGTGACATATATGGGTAAGGCAGCATACTAGACACGTTATTCAGGGGTGTAGCTATAGGGGAAGCGGCTGCTTTGGGGCCCTGACCCAAAAGGGGCCCATCCAGCAGGAGGAGGACTAAAAGATTTTGTCAGGGCCCCCTCAACAGTATTACACAATGAAATTATATACAGTGACAGTATAGACAGTGTATAAAACGGATGGAACAGCTGCCGGGCCTGGTCTGAGAGAGCGATCTTTACTAGCCCCAGAAATTGAAGCGGCATGAAAGGAAGGGGTTGCGAAAAAATTACTAGGGGAGGGGGGCCCCATTCAAAAATTTGCTGTGGGGCCCAGTCATTTCTACCTACTCCACTGACTTTATTAACACGTCCTATATGAGTGTTTGTTACACTGTCACACTCAGAGTTTCTTAGTTTTTCATGGAGCTTACCTGAAGTGAACTCTCCAACAGGACTACATAGGAATTAGACACCATAATGTGAATAAATAGTGATGATAATGCTGCATTATACATTCACCAATACGTATCGCCATAGACAGGTGTATAATGATAGTAGCGACTGCAGAGAAACCAAGTGCAGATGATGTGTGGGAGGTGGATTCAAGGTGAATACATTTCTATATGTATGAAATAAAAGCTCAATAGAAAGGTTACATGGTTATATGAGATCTCTACACTTCAATATGCTTTATTGTTATATGTGGCTTTTCTAATGCTTGTTCTTTCGCTACGCATTGATCGGGACAGACTAATTGTTGACTTCATGCCTCAGGCAGTTGCAGACTCGGCAGGAATTTACTGTAACTACCTACAATTTGTTCCTTTTGTAGTCCTCTGTCATCCTTGCATATCCTTTTAGAATGTTTGCTGATAGCATCAAAAGTTCCCAGCACTAGCAAGCAAGATAATTTGCCAATTAGTTTTACTTGTTTTTAATTGGAGACCGGCCCAGGCAAATTATCTTAGGAATATGACCAATTATGTTGGGCTAGTGGACTCTGACTCTCCTATACCAGCCCGGATACAAGAGGGCCCTAAAGGTCAGGCTTTATCTATGTCTATGGGGAGCTTAAGGCTTTGTCTCAACATATAGGAAATGACCCATCAGCCGATTACTGGCTGCAGTGCCCACCCTCAGCTGGTGATTGGCTGGCGTGGTTGCTAAAAATAATTTTTTCTTTTTTTCTGGACAACTTATCTCAAAATCATGGACAGCAAACACTTTTTTATGAACAAATTCGAAAACCTTAAAGCGGTTGTCTCACTTCAGCAAATGGCATTTATCATGTACACAAAGTTAATACAAGGCACTTACTAATGTATTGTGATTGTCCATTTTGCTTCCTTTGCTGACTACATTCACTTTTCCGTCAGATTATACGCTGCTCTTATCCAAGGGTTATGACCACCCTGCAATCCAGCAGTGGCGGTCGCGCTTGCACACTAATAGGACTGTAGGATGCTTTTTCCTGTAGTGTGCAAGTATGACCACCACTGCTGGACTGCAGGGTGGTTGAGGGTGGTCGTAACCATGGAAACGAGCAGTATAAAATGCGATGGAAAATGAATCCAGCCAGCGAAGGAAGCAATACAATACATTTGTAGGTGTCTTGTATTAACTTTGTCTACATGATAAATGCCATTGGCTGAAGTGACACAACCCCTTTAATGAATGATAAAGATTACACAGGTCTATAGCGCAATATATTAATAAGAATTCATTACCAGCAGGGCTGGCCTTAGGTGTTCAGGCGCCCTGTGCGAGCTAATCTTGTGGCGCCCTTACCCAGTCCCTTGCCCCCTCAATTAGACCCTGCCCCCCTTAATCATACCCAGTGTCACCCATAGCCAGTCCCCTGCACCCCTTAATCATACCCAGTGTTAACCAAAGCCAGTCCCCTGCCCCTTAATCATACCCAGTGTCACCCTTATCCAGTCCCCTGCCCCCTTAATCATACCCAGTGTCACCCTTATCCAGTCCCCTGCCCCCTTAATCATACCCAGTGTCACCCTTATCCAGTCCCCTGCCCCCTTAATCATACCCAGTGTAACCCATAGCCAGTCCCCTGCCCCCCTTAATCATACCCTGTCACCTTTATCCAGTCCCCTGCACCCCTTAATTATACCCAGTGTCAACCAAAGCCAGTCCCCTGCCCCTTAATCATACCCAGTGTCACCCTTATCCAGTCCCCTGCCCCCTTAATCATACCCAGTGTAACCCATAGCCAGTCCCCTGCCCCCCTTAATCATACCCTGTCACCTTTATCCAGTCCCCTGCACCCCTTAATTATACCTAGTGTCAACCAAAGCCAGTCCCCTGCCCCTTAATCATACCCAGTGTCACCCTTATCCAGTCCCCTGCCCCCTTAATCATACCCAGTGTAACCCATAGCCAGTCCCCTGCCCCCCTTAATCATACCCTGTCACCTTTATCCAGTCCCCTGCACCCCTTAATTATACCCAGTGTCAACCAAAGCCAGTCCCCTGCCCCTTAATCATACCCAGTGTCACCCATAGCCAGTCCCCTGCCCCCTTAATCATACCCAGTGTCTGTCACCCTTATCCAGTCCCCTGCCCCCTTAATCATACCCAGTGTCACCCTTATCCAGTCCCCTGCCCCCTTAATCATACCCAGTGTCATCCATAGCCAGTCCCCTGCCCCCTTAATCATACTTAGTGTCTGTCACCCTAATCCAGTCCCCTGCCCCCTTAATCATACCCAGTGTCACCCTTATCCAGTCCCCTGCCCCCTTAATCATACCCAGTGTCACCCTTATCCAGTCCCCTGCCCCCTTAATCATACCCAGTGTCACCCATAGCCAGTACCCTGCCCCCTTAATCATACCCAGTGTCTGTCACCCTTATCAAGTCCCCTGCCCCCTTAATCATACCCAGTGTCTGTCGCCCTTATCCAGTCCCCTGTCCCCCTTAATTAGACCCTGCCCCCATTTAATGAAAGATATTTGGTAAAAATAACAAGCAAAAAAAAAACAATAAGAACAGGTACTCACTATTTGAAGTCTTCTGCTCCCTCCCTGTCTGCAGAGCACCGTCCGCTGCCCTCACACATTGAGCGGATCCTTCCGCGGCTCTCTGTGAAGGCGCAGCACTTAGACGCTGCGCCCCTAAACTCCTCCTCCACGCTCCGGAACCTGACCTGGCAGCTGCAGAGGCTGAGCTCGCCAGGCTCGCCTCACACAATCTCCGGCCGGCCTGCTGTAAGAGACCGACTGCGATCTGTGTCGGCCGCCGGGCGCCCCTTTTGCCATGGCGCCCTGTGCGGCCGCACAGCTCGCACAACCCAAAGGCCGGCCCTGATTACCAGCATTTATTGTGAGCTGTAAAATGATGATAATTACCAACATATAATCTAGTCAAGTGTCACCAGTCTCAAAAAAAATCACAGACACATCCATTTTTTTTCACGGACACAGGAAAAAAAGTTGCCCATTTTTACAGAGGAAATTTGCAGGAATTTCTGTACGGTTGGCAACCCTGTTGGCTGGTCACGGAGGACGGGGGACCGGGAAGCATCAGAACACTGTTCAGCATCCTGGATTTCTTTTTTAGTTTTTTTTTTTTTTTTTATGAATTGGCCAGACAACCTCTCCAATCACCTGCCTAAATAGGCCTTACTTATGACATATTTTAGATTTCTAATGCAGTCTATAGTAGACTTACACATGTTCTGCATACATGGAGTCCTGAGTCTCATGACCTCTGGTAGGCCCACGCAAGTCTGACACTTTAGAGAAGGAATACTTATCTAGGTAACATACGTTTGTAGACTTAAGATCTAGGTATTATTTATTCTACAAAACCAAATAAATCAGCTAATCAACTAATAAATCAAAAGAACAAACTGTTTAATGGACCGCGATAAAACAGATCGACCGATTAGAATTGTAACCATTAGTTTTTCCACACGGCTGCTTAGAATTTCTAATACTGACTGCACTTGGATTATTCATTTGGACTTGTATCATACCTGAATAAGCAGTGGCGGTGTTTGTTGCATTTAGGTCAGTATTTAAGTCATTGTGATAGCAGCTCATAGTTTTTCAGCAATACCATGCTGTTTTTTTAATCTTCCTTATTCTTAAAGAGTCACTGTACTGTCACACAATTTTATTTCATTTAGTAGAGAATGGTGCAAGTAGCAAATTACTAAAACACTTCATTTAAAAAATCTGCCTGCATCCGCCTGAACAAAGCTGTAAAGTTATGACCACTAGGGGTCTGACTTCCACCTAATTTGCAGTCCTCTTCCTGTTGTCAGGCAAGAAGTGTCCCTAGCAACAGAGACACAGAAGACGACTCACAGGAAATGGGAACGAAGAAAGAAGAGAGACAGCACCCATATTGTTGCAATGAAAACCAAACTGTGGTCCTTTAACCCATGTTACTGCAATGCAACTACATGCAACGTTTCGGCTATAACTAAGCCTTCATCAAGCATACATACAACAGTGATGTACAAGCATATATACCCATGTGGAGTCACAATTGTGACCCAGGAAGTGCATCACTTTTGATTTTGCATGTATCTAGATTGCTGTGACATGGATTAAGGGACCACAGTTTGGTTTTCATTGCAACAATACGGGTGCTCTCTCTCTTCTTTCTTGGTTTGATGTTTATAAGGAGCTGTAAATGGCCTTTGAAGATTATAGGAGCCTTCTGTGTGTCTGTAAGTGTGATTTCCCACTCCTAATCTGTGCTGTGACCTCCGGAGATGAAAGCAAATATAGTGAGAAATAAGGGACAAGATGTCACAGCAGTGCTGCCAGATTACACAGAAAGGATACCTTCCCTGCTTCTGAGTGAAATGCATCTAACTGTGCAGCTGAAACAGGGAATAATATCACTGAAAAAGACTTTAGGGTTAGCCCAAAAACACCTGTTCCTTCACAGTTATGATTATACAAAGAAGCACATCCATTACGCAATTATTATTTTTTTTAACTCAGTAAAGATTTTAAGAGCATCTGTCAGCAGGATCAACTTTAATAAACCAGGCGGTAGAGCTGATCATGTTGATTAAAATAATACCGATCTCATAAAAAAACTGTTTTAGCATTCCTCTGAAAAAAGACTTCTTCATGCAAGTGAAGACTTTAGTGTACCGATTAGCTGGGCCTAGCTATTCAGTGCACCTTAGCTCTTCAGCTTTCCAGTGCAGTACATCTGGTTTAATACAGTTCATTCTGCTGATTGGTGCTCTTTAAAATTCCATATTCTTCTACTCCCCAAGTTACAGGCTGAATATGCTAATTAGAGTGCTAATACTGTATATAATGCTCCAAAAATGTACTATAATACTAAAAACAAAAAGACAACTTTAGTAAATGAATACATGAACCTCAGATATCCCTCATCATTTAAGCTGGTACTGCTATGGGGTCTGACTAAGCCCCATAAATTATTTTTATTTCTATGATGGCTGAACTACAAGTCACCATATAGGAACACACCCTGCCTTTGATAGTATGTTGATACAATTACTAGTGGCATATGGAAACCATTATAATTCTGTTCTACAATGTTTCAGATCAAGCTCTGTGCTTTACATTTTGTATGGCTCCTTTTTCCATGACAGGTCTTAGAATATGTCTGTGAAGGTTCTCATTTATCTAGGTCATGGTATATCTGTAAAGAATAAATCAAGGCAACTGGACGTACTGTAGATTTCTTGAAAACGTTTCACTCGTTCTTCCAACGAGCTTTCTAAATTCTGAGAATTGAAAAAGCTTGTTGGAAGAACGAGTGAAACGTTTTCAAGAAATCTACAGTACGTCCAGTTGCCTTGATTTATTCTTTACAGATAGGTCTTAGAATAGTTAACTTTTCAGGAATAACCGAAAGTATAATTTTATACTTACTGTAACTGCACTCTGGGCAAGACGGAAGCTGTATCTGGGCAATGCTCTGGATTTAGTAAATTACAGAGATGGTTTAGCAGCACTTAATCTAGCAATTATCTAAATACAGATATTAGCCGATCTTCTCCCAAGTCTGCCAGGCAGATATTTAATATTAACCTATAACCTTACACTTCCCATCATCTCAATGAATATTCATCATGAACGTTTTGACTGTGAATTCACTTCATCAAGTTAGTGACTTTGGTGAGGCATCAAGCAGATTCAGCTTCACTCAGTGTCTTAGCTATGTAACTACCTGTAGTTCTTCATTTTATTAGTTGAACATGGATTGAGAACTCCGAATGACTGGATCTATTGTAAGAGACAGATCCTCATTAGGAGTAGGAAGATTGTGCCGCGTGAAGTCATAATCCCAAAATGTTACTGTAATGCTACAAGAACCTGTGTAGATTATTGGTCTAAAGCTCTTAGCTTGCATTAGGTGGTAACAAAAGTGACATGTTAGAAATCTAGTGGGGTGACGGGGAGATTATTTACTGTAAACCCAATGTATCTGCTCTCAGTTCTGACATGCATATGGAGATTCATCTCCGAAGCCGTCCATCTTCCTCTCACTGCAGTCTGCTGTGAAAAGGCTCCTCATCAAATTAGTGACACATCTGACGTTATGGTGACATCTAGTTTTTCCTGTCTTAATGGACAAGGAATTGGAAAGGGAAGATGTACTAATGTAATTGGAAAGGGAAGATGTACATTTCCCTTTTTACTTCTGAAATTAAGCCTACTTCTAACGTCCACTTTTTCCTGAGTCTCAACAGTTCTCCTAACCAGAGCTATGTCTGGTGATAAAGTAAAGGTACTGTTTTGAAAGCTGGCTGCATGGCTACTAACTTCCCTATCAGTGCCGTAACTAGAAATGACTGGAGCCCACAGCAAATTTTTAAACAGGGCCCATCAGCAACTTCTTCGCTATCCCCGGCCCCTGTGCAACCACTACTCTTGTGACTAGTCAAGATCGCTCTCAGACAAGGCCCAGCAGCTGCTCCATCCACTTCCTAAATGTATATACTTTACAGTAGGGATGCTCAACCTGCGGCCCTCCAGCTGTTGTAAAACTGCAAATCCCGCCATGCCCTGCTGTAGGCTGATAGCTGTAGGCTGTCCAGGCATGCTGTAGTTTTATTATGCACGTAGTTTTGCAACAGCTGGAGGGCTGCAGATTGAGCATCCCTGCTCTACAGTATGTCACTGTATATAATGTCATTGTATAATACTGTTGAGGGAGCCCTGGCGATAAAATATTAAGGTCCTCCTCCTGGTTGGCCCATTTTGATTTTGGGGCCCCTGCTTCCCTATAGCTACGCCCCTGTTCCCTATCATGTTGGCTATTGTTTTCAGGGATACAGTGAAAACATTCACTAAGGCGTTTACGCCACCTTTATGTTGAAAAAAAGTTGCGAATTATGGCCATATGTGCACCATAATTTGCAACTTTTAAAGGGGGTGGGGCTTAGTAGGAGGGGGATAGGCGTAGCTCGACCTGCTGGATTTACTATAACTTACATCAAAAACTGGCGTAAGTTATAGCTGAAGTATACAGCAGTCCCTTGCTGGCATTGAGTTCAGTTTCTGGCGCACAGACTGCTAGGAATGCACCCAAGAGGCATTTGCCTCTTAAAAAATTTGGTGCATCTAACTCTGGCGCAAAAGGATCAAGACTGGTAAATGGAAACACAAGTCTTGCTAAATTTCCCTCACTGTCTTTTGCTTGTATGTGTTCCACGAATGCCATTACTTTCAACTATTTTTCTGTTGGAACCCAAATGATGAGTTTTCGATTCTGTTAAAAAAAACTAGAACGTTTAGGCACTTTTTAGGGACTAGTATAGACCATGTTTATGCAGAATCCTGTCTCGGCAAATAGCTGCGGTATCTTGTCTTTTTGGATGCATATTGAAAACGAAGAGATTGTCTAGATAAACAAGGCATGTTACTTCTCAAAGTTCTTAAATGAGAGATTAGGAGTGGACTTTTATTATGCACGTGAAGGTGTAAGGGGCATTGGACAGGCCACAGAAAGTGACATTCCAATGATAAATCTTGGATAAATTGGAGGCAACGTCTTTGTTTTTGAGCTATATATATAATGGAAGGCTTCTTTTATGTCTGTCTGAAGTCCATCATACTCTCCAGATGGACTCTGATTTTGTACTGGAAAAATATGACTTAAACAGACCTTTTCAGTAATGTTTGTTCTAGATATTTTCCCTTCAGCAAGAGTAGCCTCTAATGCATCTAGAGACTGATTTGTCTAAAAAAAATTGAATCTTTTCTGAAAATGAAAGAATTTTTGAGGTAATGTAAGGCTCTTTTTTTATCACATCTATGACCCAATGGTCTGTGGAAATTTCCTTGCATAAGTTTGCGTAAAAATGAGACAGAATGGATACTTCTGTCACTTCGCCTACCTGAATAGGACTTCCTGTAAGAATTGGGCGTTGTTGATTGTTGAAATATTTTCAGGATTGACCATGAACAGCTTAGGTCTCCCCCTTGGACATTCGTGAGCAACCCTCAGAATGAAAGGGTTCTTTGGATTGACCTTTTTTTTTTTTAGATCAGCAAATGACTTGTGTGCTCTGTATCTCATTTTGAACTCTTAAGAAATTCTGGACCAAACAGATTACTGTTTTCAAGGTTAGAGTATTAACAAGATTTTGGGGCTAAATCTGCCATTCCCGCAGAGCCAACAAGCTCTTCTGATAGTTGTAATATACGTATTTAAAGGATTGTACTATAGTAAACACAGCTCTACTTATTGATTTAAGTAAAGCTAATTTAAATGGGAGTAGGGTCTTCATTTTTTGCGAAGATGTTCTCCTTTGACAAACATAAACATTAATGGACCTAATGCATCTGCTACTTTAATGTCTGGTCAGTAGTATCATTAGGAAATGCAGTTCTAGTCATTGATATCAGAGCAGGATCTATCTCAGGGATAATTAGGGCCTGAATGTCGGGTATCTGAGAACTACAGTAAATAGACCTCTTTAACCAAAGAAGAATGAAAAGCAAGTTGGCAAACTCTTTAACATCGGAATAGTTGGAAATAGTGTCATCTGTTAGCAAACAATTTAGATGGAGCAGTTCTTTTTGCCAACCCAACTCTCATCATTCATTCCATTTTCCTTTTCCTGAGGAAGACGTGGACTGTGTTATTGATTCTGAGATTTACACCAACCATGCTGAAATATATCCTGAGAGGCAAACGCCTCATTGCTGCCCTGTGAGATATTGCTGAAACGAGGCGTAGTGTTTAATTGACCAAAAACACCTTCACTTGTTCTTTCGCAAAATCTCAAATGAGGTTTTGGATTATTCTGAGGGGATCATAATTCCTCAGAATCTGAAGGTAGATACCCATACTCAGTTCGTTCATTATCCATAGGGGCTCTCTTTTTCTTTTTTAATATATACTCCTTTTCACAGAAGGGTGATGGAGAGGATAGCTTCCTAAGGCTTTTGAGTGGTCAGTAACATCTCCCCATAGACATTGATGCTGTCACAGAGCGTGCATCTATCTACATTGCCACCAGAAAAAAATTCTGAGGAAAATACTCGTTATCAATAGACTTTCTTGCTAGATCTCACTTGAGTGCCCGAACTCTCGCAAGATCTTGCTCTTTCCGACAGCAGTGAGAGAGAGGTGGCCTCCCGCACCTAATAGCTGGTGCTAGGTGGCTGCAGTCCCACAGAACAAGGTGGTAGTTGTTGCTTTCTTTTTTATAGCTTTATAGCTTCCTGATATTCGGCGGCCTTCATTTGGTTTACAAAAACTTCATTGTATAAGAATAATATAGAGTACATTTCTATATGGTCTTCACAACTGTTATTTCTTTTGCCTTGGCAACCACCATTCTTAAAGCTATACATGTGGGTCTGTGCAGCTCCCTTGAGTGCATTAATGCCGCTCTCTTTCTTTCTCTAGCAATTAAAAGCCAACCCTACCATCACTAACATAGATCGTGCTGCAGTTTGATGTCTTGTCCATCAAAACCACAGGATATGCACTTAATCACTGAGCAGGAAACCATTATGTCTTGCATAAAAAGAAATGTCACATGGCAATTGAATAGACACATGTTTTCCCAGTGGCTATCAGTTCTTTGTCTGGATTTCATTCTCCGTCTTCCCATCATACACCCACATCTCAGCATCCATCATTTGTTTGCTTTGTGTTTGTGCAAATAGAGGGTAAAGAGAAGGAAAAAGCAGCATGCAGTGTTTAAGTCCTGTTTACACTATTCCCTCCTCACAGATTTCAAGTTATAGATTCAGCATTTTGCTACATAAGGTGGAGTTCGGGAAAATAATAATGTATATTCCCGTATAAGGAGAGAAATAATAGAAGGCTTGATTTGCCTGGGTCCCATATTATCAATAGCTTCAAACAGGGATGGACAAATACTGGATAATAGGAGCCAGTTAGAACATTGAGTGAGTCAATGTGACTTTTTATTAGTCAAACAATAAGAGCTTTCATAGACATCAAGAAGAAACAATTGTCTTGGATATAAAAGACTTTGGAATCAGACACATGTATTGACAATATTATGTATGTATCTCATAATCTGAGGTGCGACTAAATGAATGAAAGTCTCTCAGTCACAGGAAAAACTGTCTCTGTCTGAAATGACTAGAGGTTTAAAAAGGTTACACTGCATTTATAAGAATATATATTACACAGGCCGATACACAGGGCAATGATCAGGAATGAACCGTCTGTTCCTGATTATTGCCTGCTTTTGTGAGCTACATTTACATGTAGTAATCATTCCCTTTCTATGGGGATGAATGATCATCACAGATCATTGTTTGCCAGGCTCACATCCCCATTTACACAGGGCAACATGCTGCTGACAGGTGAGGTTTTATGTTCCACATAGATGATTGGGTCACCCAACAAATTTTACACGTTAGTTCCCGGTTATTGGCCCAATCCTTGGCTCATGCAAAAGGGTTTGTCTAACTTTATTGACTTTTTACTTTGGCCTCAGTTTTGGCGTGTCCCCAAGTAGCAGATGACCCAGCAGTGATGTGCTACTTGGGAACATGTCACCGCTGAGGCCAGTTATTGGCTGCAGCAGCACATAGAACTGGAAAACTATTGAAGGGATCCAGGAAGTGGCAATGAGCAGGTGATTATGTTTTGTTTTTTTTATCAAGAGTTACTGTACACAGGCTCCTTTAAAAGTTAAAGTGGTTATCCAACCCCTATAATGACCCCCCCCAATGCCCAGGCCCCTTGTATACAATATACTTACCTGCTCCCCGGAACCCGCGTTGCTTCGGATCCCTGCACATCCAGCACTGCATCTCCCCGGAGAGCAGGTAAGTATGATGTATATGAGGGGCCTGGGCATTGGGGAGGGGGTAATTATAGGGGTTGGGTAACCCCTTTAAAGAAGGCCAGAAAGCTGGACATCCCCTTTAAATGGCTGTCAGTCAATATCTCCAGCAACTACACTTAGTCCGCTTTCACATGGCAGTTTTAGGTCGGTGTCATTCTTTAGTGTAGTAAGCCAAAGCTACCGATTGTCCAACACATGGAAGAGGTGCAGATCCTTCCATTATATACAGTGCTTGTTTGTGTAGGTTCCACTTCTGCTTTTGGGTTATACAAAATACTGATCAGAATACTGCAGTGTTAAGGTGGCCTTATGTAAATGAACCTGCAGCCAAATATTAATATTTAAAGAAGTCATCCAGATGGAATTAAACGAGGGTACACTAACAATCTGCTAGTTCCCATAGGTTGGGCAGGTGACTGCCAGGGGTTTCAGTAGTTAATGGTGGACACTGCAGCAAGAATGGGGTATTACATGGTGACTATTCAAATTAAAAATCCTTCTGAGCAGGAGCTACATTTTGAAGCAGCTTTACACTGTATATAGGCAAATAGAGGGGTGTCTCGAGTGGGGTATTACCCCTATAACAGAGCATATGGACAGGACTTACCTAAATTGCTTAATGGGCCATACCTACCTCCCCGATCCCCCACCACTGCTGTTCTGATGCTTCTTTAGTCCCCTGCTTCTTTTCGATTCCTGGTCCACAGGACACATAGGAAATGGATGGAAAAGCCCATTCAGCCAATCACTTGCTTAGGAGGGTCACCATTGCGGCCAGACAGTGGCTGAGCAGACTAAGGGCAGCGTCTATCTCAATAATTAGTTTGTTTGAAATTTAAAGACGCACTTCCATAAAATATTTTATTCTGTAGTCTATTAGAAAGGTACACTGTGTAAATTGTAGTGAAGGTAATCTTCTTACTAGTGCAGTACCCCAGTACTGGGGGTATCTGCAAATGGTTTGTTTCTATTGTAATGTAGTTTTGCCATATTTATGTACAGCCAGAATGACCTTATGTGTGGTTGGCAGGGACAGGGTTAACCACCTTGTTCCTCCCCTCTTGGCAGGAGTGGCTGGTCCCGACTTCCTGAGTTCTAGTCTATTGGGTGAGGAGGGAGGAAGCAAATCCATGTGCTTCTTCTCTTTAGGCCTCAGAGTCCAGAGACTCACAGATCTCTGTGAGAGTTACTGCTTCTGCTACTGCTGGAAAAAGAGAAAGATAGAAGAACTCAGGATATGCATGGCTAAAGCATAGTAGTCAGCAGGGTAACCTGCAACTACAGCTAAACAGACTTTACTGGCCCAACTACAGGGAGTACCCAAGGGAAAAAAAGGTGCACCCTCCTCTCACTGCATCGGCCCTAGGGAGCAATGACCTGAAGGAAACCACTGTGACATCCTACAGTCAGAGCCACTCTCATCCTCCACTCCAGCTCCTCAAGGGCTTTTTGCACTAGTTACTGCAGTTGTGGGTTATCCACTAGATTCTCGTCCTCAGCTGTATCATGTGACCAACATTCGGACTTTCCAACTATGACAGCCTCTTATGTGGACATGAAGTCAGTTTTTTTCTATTTATTCCTATGAAACTCACATTGAGGTCACATGACATTGCTGAGGCCCCGAAAGGAGTGGATTAATTCACAAATATAGTCACCGGTAGCAAGATTACCTTCACTACAATTTACATCATGCACCTTTTAACGGGCCAGAGAGTAAACAGTTTTGCTGGAGCACTTTAATGATTTAAAATCAGAATGTTTTATGAATATTGTAGTTTTGAAGAAAGACGTTCTCATGAAATTGTATTGTCCTCTACAGGGTTAATGCCACATGTTAAAATCTGATGGCTGACATGCCAATGCCGTATAGGATGTTTGAGTGTTTGAGATCATCCGCAGGACGGCTGGAAACTCTCTACAGCTAATCTTTAGTTAGAAAATATGATTTTCACACTGCATGTTTTTTGTAAGAAAAATATCATGAATATTACTTCTAGACCGCATAAATATCAATCTCATAAATATGACATGATCATGTAAAGAGGATTATGAAACGAAAAATAAAATTGCCCACATATATCAGAATCATAACTGAGTGGCAGATGCAATTTGATTTATCTACAATGATACTGACATTTTTCTGTTCAGTTGACGTGACCCCTTTTATGGAGAAGTGCATACAGAAAGTTCAGCCATATTGGTTGTCAACGTTGCGTTAGCATCTGGGTAAATTCTTACCGTGTTGTTGCCTGCTGATAGATTCCCAGTTTACCAAGAGTTTCTGAGAAATGAGTTTAACGGTCTCAGTCAATATGGCTGCATTTCCTGTTTGTACAAAATTAAGGGGTCAGGGCAACTGGACAGAAAAATGCCAATATTTTTGTAGGTAAATGAATAATTACCAAACTTTGGCCAGCACTTCGCTTTCTGAGTTACTACTTTTTTGGCCAATTTTACAGTTAAATCCACTTTAAAATTCCATGCAATTTATGATGCTAGTTGAACCCATAGGCAATTGCACACACAGCCAGATCAAAAGACCAGAAGAAGTAAGCCTTCCATGTTTTCCTAGCCAAGACACTCATAAGAGGTCAGGGCTGTGGGAAAGTCACATTTGTTGCCTTTGATGAATGGCTGAGAGGGTCCACAGAGGGGTGGCACACTTGCAGCAGGATATTTTCCATCCTGAGACCATCATGTTCAGTGGCATGCCTTCAATGCTATGGTTATTGGGCGGAGGAGGGCCTGGTTTTGAACGCCTTTTTCTCTTTCCGATGTGAAAACACTGCATCTTCATGCAGCTACCACCAAGGGGAGCTAAATGCAAACAGATTACAGCTTCCATTTCAGTCAGTGGTAACTGAATAAATTCCTATGCACTGAGGTCCCACTAGTGGTGGCTGCAGGCATCACGCTTTGTAATAGAAGGGAAGCAGGACATTTATCAGTAATTATTTATGCCGGTTGTCTGGTATAAATACACTGAAAAATATGGTGTTCAGAATGCACCTTTGGGATCTACATACACACCTATTGATCACAGTCACCCCCACTAGTTCAGAATTTTTCAGGCATTTTCCTTTAAAATTTCCTTTAAAGGCAAAAACGTCACCTGATTTTATTGTACAAACTATTATTTGACAAAGAACAGACATTGAAAATGACAAATACCGTATTTCTTGTCTTGTATGTCCTGTACATTCCACTAAATATGTCACTTTTATTTTTTCAGTCAGCAGAATTTTTCGAGATGCTGGAAAAAATGCAGGTAAGACATATCACTTTTTTAATAAAAGCAGGCAGTGAGAGGCACAAAAGTGTATGGAGACCTATTTTTCAGGCAATGCTTCATGGGTGAAGTATGCAAATTAGCTCATATCAGCCAATTGAAATGAGTATCCCTGGTATGAACTAATGTGCAAATTGTGAAAAAAATAGCATGGAAATTTGTAAATTGAAAACAAAAAAATTCACTGCCAAGTCCCCAAAAAACTGCCACAAAAAAGTGTGTGTGATGGAAGTCTTATAGGTGTTTATCCCACCATTAGAAGGATATGCCATCATGTAAGGATGTGTGGGGGTCCTTCCTCAAGCCTTAGAATGAAGGTGCTGCAGCGCTAATTATGCACAGTTGCTGTTTCACTGATTTTCCCTGTAGATTGGGGCTTTGATAAACCCACTATACAGGGAAGATCAACACAATGAGTGGATGGGAACATTGCTGTGCAGAGCAAAAGCCAAAGGGGCAGGGGTTCCAGAGGTTCGATGCTCCTGATTATACGGTAATGGCATATCATTTCTGGGAATACCCTTTAGAAAACATATTAGCCCACATTCACTATTGTGGCTGAATCTGAATTTTGTTGCACCATAATGTGGCAGAATTTTTCTGCCATTTGACACATATCATTTTAGATATATTTATGAAGCAAATGAGCAAGAATGCATTGTGCCTCGACTACCAAAAAGTTCTACTAACAAAATGACTTCCCTGGTGCCACTGGTGTAGTGCTATGCCCACCATAAAGTTCCACTAATGCAATGACCTACCCAGCGCCACTGATGCAGTGCCACGCCCACCATAAAGTTCCACTAATGCAATGACCTCCCCAGCGCCACTGGTGCAGTGCTATGCCCACCATAAAGTTCCACTAATGCAATTACCTCCCTAGTGCCACTAGTGCAGTGCTATGCCTACAATAAAGTTCCACTAATGCAATAACCTCCCTAATGTCACTGGTTCAGTGCTATGCCCACCATAAAGTTTCACTAATGCAATGACCTCCCCAGTGTCACTGGTGCAGTGTTACACCCACCATAAAGTTCCACTAATGCAATGACCTACCCAGCGCCACTGGTGCAGTGCCACGCCCACCATAAAGTTCCACTAATGCAATGACCTCCCCAGCGCCACTGGTGCAGTGCTATGCCCACCATAACGTTCCACTAATGCAATTACCTCCCTAGTGCCACTAGTGCAGTGCTATGCCCACCATAAGTTCCACTAATGCAATGACCTCCCTAATGTCACTGGTTCAGTGCTATGCCCACCATAAAGTTTCACTAATGCAATGACCTCCCCAGTGCCACTGGTGCAGTGTTACACCCACCATAAAGTTCCACTAATGCAATGACCTCCCCGGCGCCACTGGTGCAGTGCCACTCCCACCATAAAGTTCCACTAATGCAATGACCTCTCTAGTGCCACTGGTGCAGTACTATGCCCACCATAATGTTCCATTAATGCAATGACCTCCTCAGTGCCCCCTGGTGTAGCGATATGCCGTCCATAAAATTCCTCTAATGCAATGACCTACCCAGTGCCACTGGTGCAGTGCTACACCCGCCATAAAGTTCTACTAATGCAATGAGCTCCCCAGTGCCACTGGTGCAGTTCTATGCCCATCACAAAGTTCTACTCATGCAATGACCTCTCTGGTGCCATTGGTGCACAAGACTATCAAGGAGCACCAACGGCAGGGGAACCACATCCAGGAAGCCCAAGAGCCATGGGTTGGAGAACAAAGTTGTGAATTGGTCAAATTATATAGCCCGGAAATCCTATAGATTTCTTCTATGTTTCTTTTACAAACCAAATGAACGTTAAAAGCCTAGCTATTGTTTGTAACACTGCGTTTAATTACTGTACAGTCAAGAAAAGCATTTAGCCTACTGAAAAGGTTTAATAGGCTGTAATATCATCCCCATTTATAGTCACGGTGTTTGTCACTTATCATTACAATCTCTCATTTGTGATTACCCATGCATGTGTCACTAAAAATTGGCAGAGGATATAGCATTGTGTTGATTATGGGTCTTGCTGAGAAATCAGAGGTCTTAATTGGATTTTCACAGACATTTTGACCAGGTGTCGTAAAATATAATTTATATTGTGCATTATACTCTAATATAATACAACACCCAACAAACATTGGCCTGGCAACATCTTAATATCAACTGTATGGATGTGTCATGTTACGGCATTACCTTTAGATGTTTACCTCCGTCCAAATCCCTTCAATGTATCAAGGTTCAAAGAAGGTGTCACGCTGCCTCACTTGGCTGTAATTCGAAGGTCTTGATCAGGATAGGATACAAAAGCTTTTAGGTGATGCCAAACAACGAGGTTCCACAGGAGGATAATCTCGGTCACAAAACCACCCCTCTGTAGATATAAAGGTTCAGGCACATAGTGAAGGTCCACCAATGTTTCTAATGGTAATAGCTTTTATTATACTCACAAAGGTATAAGATCAATAGGCATAAAACAGAATTAAATCTCCGTGGTTATAACACCGCTCAGAGCGGTTGTATATTATCCTGATCAAGACCTTCGAATTTCAGCCAAGTGAGGCAGCCCGACACCTTCTTTGAACTCTCTGTTGATTGTGAATAAGCCAGCTTCACAGGGTAGTCTGCGACGCCAAAAGAGAAGAAAACACAGTGGTGAACTTTATTATTTTTTATTTTTGTAATATTATTTACTATATATATTTTTTTATTTTATTGAAGAGAACGTATCAAAGTTGGCTTACTATGCATTAGCTAAGTATGTATGCTGTACTTATATCATATAGCATAGGCGGCTCACTATACAGTAGCTTATTGTGGTAATATTCTTACTTTTAAGGCGTTGTTGAGCTAGTAACATTTTGTTGTTCAAAATGGCTTAAAAACATAAAACTTATACACCTCTCACAGATGTCTGACTACTCCCATTGCACTACTTCCCGAGTCTGACAACTTTCTCTATTTCCTGGGTCCTCCTTGACATAGGAAATGTGATTGCTCAGCCAATTACGAGCCATCGTAGGGAGCCACTTCAAGCAGTGATTGGTTGAACAGTCACATTTCGGTGTCAAGTGGATCCAGAACGTATAGACTAATAGAAGACCCTAGAAGCATCAGAACGGGAGTTGGAAATCAATACAATTACCATGATTTTTTTTAAAGCCATTCTGACCCATTTTACAAGTTTTTTACCAGCTGATCAGCCCTTCTGGATATCTTGATACATATGTTAACAGAATGTCTTCCTATAGCTATTAAAACTGTGAAATTGAACCTGTATTTAGTAAAATAGAACTAAATATATTGTTTATTACATTATCAATGACTGTAACAGTCATAGTTGATGAGGTTAAAAAAGAAGACACTGGTCCACTAAGTCCAACCTATAATCCTACCGTGTTGATCCAGAAGAAGGCAAAATCTCAATATAAGTTAGTCATAATTTTCTCCATATTAGCGGAAAATTTCCTTCCCAGCTCCAGTATGGCAAACAGAATAAATCCCTGGATCAACATTCGCTCCACAGAAATCTAGAACATATAACTTGTGATATCACTACTTTAAAGGGAACCTGTCACTTTGTTTGAGCTGCAGGCAGCACGACATAGAGCAGGAGGAGCTGGGAAGATTGATATAATGGGAAAAGAGTCAGTAAAACTTGTAAGCTATTCATTCACATTGTGTATACAGACAGCTGTCAATCACTGATAGGACCTCCTCCTGGACTTCAAAGCCCAGAAGGACCAGGAATGTGAATGAATAGATTACAAGTTTTACTGACTCTTTTCCCATAAAACTATATATCAATCTGCTCAACTCCTCCTGCCCTAGAACATGCTGCCTGCAGATTACACTGTATTTTTATGGTGACAGGTTCCCTTTAAAGAAAGACATCCAAACACTTGAGCACTTCTACTCCATTCACACAGGGGATTCTATGACCTCTGTTCTCATGGTCATTCAAATCCCAAGGGATCATACATGTGACAGCTATCCTATGAGTAGCCAATAAATGTTGCTTGTGTTGTGCCGACAATTGGAAAAGTTTACTATGCAAAATGCTCCAGATTTATGTAAAAACTGAACCAAATTTACCATGCTACGGTCATCATTTTGATCACATACCCCATTGTATGCAGCATCTTGTAATAGCACTGGCAATTGATGGTGGAAGGAGTCCAATGGCTTCAAGATTTGCTATAGAAAACTATGATTTCAAATATGGTCATGACGTGGTCTATGAAGTTCTGAATAAAGCTAGTTTCTAGTTGGTTGCTGGAGATTTAAAGAAACTAATACATTTGTAACTGTTTAGTAGCCTGTAAATATTCCTATATGTTTGGGCACTGACTGAACTGCCACCGCAAATCAAAAAAGAGGAGAAAACATGGGTCAGGATGCAGACAAAGCTATAAATACATTGTTGCTTTGCTTATAAGCCAATATCCATCTTGGATCTAAAGCCTTTGCTTCTGAAGCATTCTTGAGACATGTTTGAAGTATACTTTCAAGAGTGTTATTTGAATGGAGCCCTGTTCAAAGCTTTAGAAGTGTGTGTCTCTGCATGCACCGAGTTCAAAAGCTTCAGAAGTGGATTTCTCTGCTCGTACCCAGTTCAATAGCGGAGCTAAATAATCTCAGTTACCTGACCTGAAGAGCCCTGTAGCATGTGGAGCATTGTTGATTATGGGATATTTTTTAACGTATGAGCTTTATTATTGGAGTCAACATCCATTATAGATATATAATACACCTTAAAGGGAACCTGTCACCAGGAAATGTACTGTTAAACCAGGCACAATGCCTTCTAGGGCTAGCTCAGATTAATACAATGATGGCTTTCATTTACCTACTCGTTGCTTTATTCTGGAGAAAAAAATACTTCCAATGCATATGCAGATGAGCAGTTAAAGGGAGTCTGTCACCATATTTGGACATTATAGACCTCTTACATAGCGTTCTGGCATAACACATGAATCAAATGGTACCTTTGTGGCATTCTTCTGTGGTGCACCTGCGGCAACAACAGGCATTTATTCATATGTAAATGAGTGCTCGCAAGAGCCCAGGAGTGGCGTTAACTTCTTTGTAGCCCAGGCTGATCATCCTCTTTTGTTAATATCCCTGCCCCATCCTCTGCCTCTGCCCTTCCTTCTCTTCCCTTGCGTTCTCTTCCTCTCCCAGCGAAATCCTGCGCCTACGCTCTGCCTCGCTTGGCTGGGGCATTCGCACTGCAATGCCCACTGTGGGCATGGCATCACTATAGCTACTGCGCATGCTCCAGCCAAGCCGTGCCTACAGTGGGCATCGCAGTGCGCAATCCCCGGCCAAGCAAGGCAGAGCGCAGGCACAGGATTTCGCTGGGAGAGGAGGAGGACGCTGCCCCTGGGCTCTAGCGAAAACTCATTAAGATATGAATAAAAGCCCGTTTTTGCCACAGGTGAATTGCAAAAGAATGCAACAAAGGTACCATTTGATTCATCTAAAGTTATGCGAGAACGCTATGTAAGCGGTCTATAATGTCCAAATGTGGTGACAGACTCCCTTTAAGTCCATCGAGGGCAGGCTCAAGGCACTTTGTGCACCCTGATTCATCCTCCTCCCTATGTCAGCCCCTCCTTCTCCCTCATAATTGACGGGCCAGATAAGATGACTATACAGGAAACGGGGCCTGGATGGTTCCTGCAGACCTTCTTTGGAAAAGCATGTGGGTGTCTTCTGTCAATCATTCATGAACACGAAGGGTGAGACCACATGGCGTGGCTGATCACACACAGCCAAGGCATGAACACTCACTGTGGCCAGTAGGAGCACAATTATATTGAAAAATCGTGTAGAAATTGGCTACTGTGGATGGGCAAGGCTTGTATGTCACTCTGTGTGGTCTTATCAGAGCCCTCCAATATAAAAGTTTCTGCTGGAGTGTGAAGTTTAAGGAGTAATGTAATAATAAGAAGTTACCTTCTAGTTTGTGACTTTTTCTATGCTAGGGTCTATGTTGTCTAGAAATACAACTTTTTTTTATATTTTCATTGTTTTGCAACTTTTAAAAATGTTGCCTTTCATTAATATGTCTAAACCCTAAGCAAAGCTGTAACCTATTTCCTTTTTACACTGCGCGCCTCTTAATAGATTAGATTAGGAACATCTCACTCCAGCGCAAAGTAGATAAAGATTGGCGTATGAGACACAATTCTCTATAAATTAAGGAGGAAAATTTGGGAAAATCATCCGAATCTCTAGATTACCATTTATTTATAGATTACTGGCTGCTGTAATCTGAAGCTTGCAGTCTGCTGATGGATTTATAGGACAGTTATGGAGAAGATAATATTATTTTAAGTAATTTCTGTTTTAGGAATTCCCTAATATAATAATTCAATGTCAGTTCAGTATAGTTTAACCCATTATAAACTGTGTGTGCACCAATTCAAAAATTTAGAATTCTAGACCAGAGGTGTAACTTAAACCTTGATTTAAAGAGTTGCCCCATCTGAGACATTGATGGTATATCCTAGCAGTATGTCATCAATGTCAGATGTCAGGTCCACTCTCCTTTCACTCGACTATTTTCAGAACTCCCATAGAGATGATTAAAAAGCATATGGTGCGCCTTTTTCTACATACAGATGTAGTAGAGTTAACACACATGCTTTCTGAGATGTATTATCTAAACAAAATGCGTTAAGCAAACACCTTCAAATGCTTTTCAATGGCTTTTGTTTCAAGATAACACGATGAGTTAATAATTTTGAGTTAAGAGTTTGTGTGTTAACCCTGCTACATCTTGTAGGAGTGGGTCTCAGAGGTGGGACCCACTCCTATCTGACATTGATGGTATATCCTAGCAATATACTATTAATGTCCCAGATGGACCAACACTTTTAAGGTTGGAAAGTTTCTCCTTGATGTATGCACAAGTCTGAAGAGGTCTCTCCAGTGACTAAAAATCCAAAAAAAGGTCTAGACTGGCATCGAAACAAATTTTCTTAATTTAAATTCACATAGCACCGTTAAAGCAGCTTATCAGCAGAACGGCAAGCAGACTTGGCTGACGCATTTCTGACCACTGATTGTTTTTTTTGTTTTTTTTAGCTAAGCTACGCCCCCAGATATCAATTTATATTACTGCTGTCTTCTTTTGTTTCAGAGGGGTCGTTAGCCCCTCGCATTAACCATGGTCTATGTGTGTCTGCAACCTCCTCATCCTTTACTATACCTCTGCTATTAGGATAATCTTATCTACTCAGTCGTTTCTTAAATATCTTATGATTTTGCAATTAAATAGTATTTTTTTTATTCTTTTTTACCATATTTTAGACTCCCAAACTGGAAGAGCAGAAAAGTAGCAGCCAGAAAAATAAGGTAGGTGGTGGTATCCATGTTACTCATTGAACTGTGACTATAATCTTGTAAAACAGAAAATATCGTTCTTAATTTTGCCATCTGCTGGGACCACCGTTGCCCTTTTTGTTTGGTTTAATGCCAGCGCTGTGTGATAGGTTTAATCACTGAGATCATCAGTACTATTATGCTGTTACATATAACTCACAGAATTTAGGAATAATTTCCAAGTAAGGGAGACAAACAATATATCACTGAAAAAATAGTTCCTAAAATTTAACCTTTAATACATGATTTAAAAACGGAATACACAGAACCCCAAACAGAAACTAACACATTTGTCTACACAATACATCAACAACAAATATATCTTGTGCCCACACAAATGTATAATGATATAGTGTACGCACAATTACTCAGAACTCAGCAAGGGCAATATGATGAAACTCATCTGCATATTATATATAACATTATAATGCAGAAAACCATGGTTGTGACCATAACTCACGGTTACTTGATACCAGTCACTAGGTGCCAGGCAGTCTTCAGGGGTAGCAACCAACCGATGGGGTGGGGAAGATGTTATATTCCTACGGTAACCCTACAGCTATCCCTGCCTAAAAGCGGAGCACCCGCCCCGAAAGGGGCGACCCCACTTATCGGTGGCTAAACCCTAAAAAGCCCTGGATGTCCCTGCTGAAATCTTCTGTTCCCGACGTTTTTCCCCAGGTGGCGGTATCCACGCGGTTCATCAGGGGAAAGAACTTGCAGCAAACAGGAGATGAGCAAATGCTGCCAGTAACTAAACCAGATGGTCTGATGGTAGATACACAATATATGTGGGCACCAGGATAAAAAGAGCGCACCTCCATTAAGAATGGTGCCTCTATTAAGGCTCAAGACATTGCGGGCGTCTGACGTCACTTTACCCCACTTCCGGTCACATGATACACACATGGCATTAAAAATAAGTAAATAGAATTTATAATAGGAACAAACTAAATACAATCATGCCCTCAAGTATTACAATCAATACCTTCGCTCTGTATTACTTATGAATAGCAAAGAGCACTTGGCCATGGGTAATCTGGTGTGAGGACCAGTGGAACGCACTGGTGGAACGCCAGAAAGGTGAAAAGCACGTGCGTTCCACAAGCCGGACGTTCCTTGCTGAATAAGCAAAAGAAGCCCTGTCTCGGAGCGCACATTGCGCATGACTCATCAACACATTAGAGCACGATAGGATATAACTAGAATTGTGCTCTACGTATAAGGTACCCCTCTGAGCCATATACGGTGCTACAGTTAGGGGAAGAAATCAACAGACAACCAATATAAAACCTGGGCAGTATTTTTAACAAATATTATATACTATACAGGGAGTGCAGAATTATTAGGCAAATGAGTATTTTGACCACATCATCCTCTTTATGCATGTTGTCTTACTCCAAGCTGTATAGGCTCGAAAGCCTACTACCAATTAAGCATATTAGGTGATGTGCATCTCTGTAATGAGAAGGGGTGTGGTCTAATGACATCAACACCCTATATCAGGTGTGCATAATTATTAGGCAACTTCCTTTCCTTTGGCAAAATGGGTCAAAAGAAGGACTTGACAGGCTCAGAAAAGTCAAAAATAGTGAGATATCTTGCAGAGGGATGCAGCACTCTTAAAATTGCAAAGCTTCTGAAGCGTGATCATCGAACAATCAAGCGTTTCATTCAAAATAGTCAACAGGGTCGCAAGAAGCATGTGGAAAAACCAAGGCGCAAAATAACTGCCCATGAACTGAGAAAAGTCAAGCGTGCAGCTGCCAAGATGCCACTTGCCACCAGTTTGGCCATATTTCAGAGCTGCAACATCACTGGAGTGCCCAAAAGCACAAGGTGTGCAATACTCAGAGACATGGCCAAGGTAAGAAAGGCTGAAAGACGACCACCACTGAACAAGACACACAAGCTGAAACGTCAAGACTGGGCCAAGAAATATCTCAAGACTGATTTTTCTAAGGTTTTATGGACTGATGAAATGAGAGTGAGTCTTGATGGGCCAGATGGATGGGCCCGTGGCTGGATTGGTAAAGGGCAGAGAGCTCCAGTCCGACTCAGACGCCAGCAAGGTGGAGGTGGAGTACTGGTTTGGGCTGGTATCATCAAAGATGAGCTTGTGGGGCCTTTTCGGGTTGAGGATGGAGTCAAGCTCAACTCCCAGTCCTACTGCCAGTTTCTGGAAGACACCTTCTTCAAGCAGTGGTACAGGAAGAAGTCTGCATCCTTCAAGAAAAACATGATTTTCATGCAGGACAATGCTCCATCACATGCGTCCAAGTACTCCACAGCGTGGCTGGCAAGAAAGGGTATAAAAGAAGAAAATCTAATGACATGGCCTCCTTGTTCACCTGATCTGAACCCCATTGAGAACCTGTGGTCCATCATCAAATGTGAGATTTACAAGGAGGGAAAACAGTACACCTCTCTGAACAGTGTCTGGGAGGCTGTGGTTGCTGCTGCACGCAATGTTGATGGTGAACAGATCAAAACACTGACAGAATCCATGGATGGCAGGCTTTTGAGTGTCCTTGCAAAGAAAGGTGGCTATATTGGTCACTGATTTGTTTTTGTTTTGTTTTTGAATGTCAGAAATGTATATTTGTGAATGTTGAGATGTTATATTGGTTTCACAGGTAAAAATAAATAATTGAAATGGGTATATATTTGTTTTTTGTTAAGTTGCCTAATAATTATGCACAGTAATAGTCACCTGCACACACAGATATCCCCCTAAAATAGCTAAAACTAAAAACAAACTAAAAACTACTTCCAAAAATATTCAGCTTTGATATTAATGAGTTTTTTGGGTTCATTGAGAACATGGTTGTTGTTCAATAATAAAATTAATCCTCAAAAATACAACTTGCCTAATAATTCTGCACTCCCTGTATAAGCCCAGGATGTCCTTCAGATAGTTGTGTACAGAAGCAAGCCATTCTTGGCCATGATAGGTATGCTGGGTTCCGAGCCCATACACTTGCTTGGGTCCCATTTTTTATACAAAAATCAAATATAAATAACACAGAACAAAAAAACAGCAGAATAGCTACAGGAAGCAAGAGAAGCAGATCTGTTCATTGAGACCCAGAGGACTCACAGTTTTAAGACTCTACAGTGAATCTACTGGGCCTCCTTACACAGAATTCTTTTGTCCCAATCCCCACCTCTTGGCGATTTACACACCACCTCAATCACCTGAAATCGCAAGACTCTAAAATTACCAGAATGATATTCCAAAACATGTCTCGCTATCGGTTTGTCTCTCTGATTTTTGATGTCACCAATGTGGTCCCCCACCCTTCGGCGTAGTTGTCTTTTAGTTTTACCAACATAACTCAGTGAACATGGGCAGGTACATAAGTATATAACACCTTGAGTTTTACAGTTTGCAAAGTCTCTCATAAGATAGGTTTTACTAGTAGAGAGACTCTGGAAGCTTGTGGATTTCCAAATCAGGGGACAACAAATATAGTCCTGTCCACATTTAAAAGTTCCACAGGGTTTTTTACTAAGCCACATGTCCGTCTGAGAGGGTGCTTTGTATTGACTATGTACTAGTCGGTCCCTGAGAGACCTACCCCTCCTATAAGTGATAAGTGGTCTAGAAGGAATACAGTCCCCCAGGTCTGGGTCTGATAGTAAAATGCCCCAGTATCGTCTTAGAATACCCTGAACTTTTTGATTCTGGGCGTCATAAGTGCCAACAATTCTCATAGTATTATTAGTGACGACGGGGGTCTGTCTGTGGAGTAAGCAAGGATTGCCTGTCTCTATAAAGAGAATGATTGAACGCCGCCCTGAGGACTTCAACGGGATATCCTCTTTGAATAAACCTATCTTGCATATCTCCTGCTTGAGTCCGAAATTATTCATTGGATTAACAGTTTCTTCGAGTTCTCAAGTATTGTCCCTTGGGGATGCCTCTTTTTTGGCTCAAGGGATGGTGACTATCCCACTGTAACAGGCTATTAGTAGATGTTGGTTTTTGGTAAGTAGTGGTATGTAGTTCACCATTGGTCTTAGAAATCTGGATATCAAGAAACACGATACTCTGTCGTTTTATCTCGTGTGTAAATCTAAGGCTAATGGTGTTGATATTTAGGCGTTAAACAAAGCTTTTAAACAGTTCAAAATCACCATCCCACAAAATCAGAATGTTGTTTATGTAGCGACCCCAAAAGACAACCAGAAACGTGAATTTGTCAAGGTCATCCACAAAAACCATGGTATCCTCCCACTAGCCCAGGAGCAAGTTGGCATTAACTGGGGACACAGGGGCTCCCCATTGCCGTGCCCCTGAGCTGGTGGTAGTATCGGGACTCAAACAAAAATTATGCATAAGCACAAACCGTAAAATGGTAAGAACAAAGAGGCTATGTTTCTGGAAATGAATACCCCTAGATTTGAGGAAATGTTGCACAGCCTGAAGGCCACTCTCATGCGGGATGCTGGTAAAAAGTGATTCAACATCTATGGAGGCTAAAAAAAACTTATCGTCTGCCATAATGTTATCAATATTATGATAAAGAGTCGTGTGTTAAATTAGGGATTACCACAGAGGATTTGGAATTTAATTGCCTCTTATTTGATAATGAAGGTCCTTTGGGCTTTGGACCCTTTACTGCTTTGGAAAAAAAAAGTACTAAGATGCCTCCCCCTCAGGATAATCCTGCCTTGGATATATTCACGAAGTTGGTTGTTGAACAGATTGAGAAAATCCCTGAATATAACTCTAGTGGTGTCAATAACTTTGACAAGAATGAAAGGATGGCACTAAAGTCTTTGGAAAATGATCCTACTTTGGTCTTCAAACCTTCTGATAAAGGAGGAAATATAGTGTTAATGGACCATCTAGTATACTGTAAGATGTGCCTCAACCTTCTTGGTGACAAAACCTTTTATAAGGTCTTGGAACGAAACCCCACTCCTGACTCTCTGATTACACTTGAGTCCACTCTGTTTCAGGTTTTTGAAGACAAAATTTCTTGTGATGAACCTAAGCATCCCCAGGTCCCCACTTTTTATGCACTACCTAAGATCCATAAGGGGCTCTCTCCCCTAAAAGGCCGTCCCATTGTGTCAGGCATCGATTCCGTCACTCAGAATGCCAGCATCTATATAGACAAGATCCTCCGTCCCTTTGTGGTCTCCCTTCCCTTGTATCTAAGGGACACGATGGACCTGATGCAAAAAATGTATAACATTATGGCAGACGATAAGATTTTTTTAGCCTCCATAGATGTGGAGGCACTCTATATCAGAATCCCGCATGAGAGTGGCCTTCAGGCTATGGAACATTTCCTCAAATCTAGGGGCATTCATTTCCAGGCACATAACCTGTTGGTTCTTACCATTTTACGGTTTGTGCTTACGCATAATTATTTTTTGTTTGAGTCCCACTACTACCACTAGCTCAGGGGCACGGCAATGGGGAGCCCTTGTGCCCCCAGTTATGCCAACTTGCTCCTGGGCTAGTGGGAGGATACCATGGTTTTTGTGGATGACCTTGACAAATTCATGTCTTCAGGGTCTCAATGAACAGATCTCCTTCTCTTGCTTCCTGTAGCTATTCTGCAGATTTTTTGTTCTGTGTTATTCATATTAGATTTTTGTAGAAAAAATGGGACCCAAGCAAGTATATGGGCTGGGAACCCAGCATACCTATCATGGCCAAGAATGGCTTGCTTCCGTACACAACTATCTTAACGACACCCTGGGCTTATATAGTATATATTCTTTGTTAAAAATACTACCCAGGTTTTATATTGGTTGCCTGTTGATTTGTTTCCCTAACTGTAGCACTGTATATGGCTCAGAGGAGTACCCTATACGTAGAGCACAATTCTAATTATATCCTATCGTGCTCTAACGTGTTGACGAGTCATGCGCAATGTGCACTCCAAGACAGGGCTTCTTTTGCTTATTCAGCAAGGAACTTCCGGCTCGTGGAACGCACGTGCGTTTCACCTTTCTGGCGTTCCACGAGTGCATTCCACTGGTCCTCACACCGGATTACCCATGGCTAAGTGCTCTTTGCTATTCATAAGTAATACAGAGCGAAGGTATCGATTGTAATACTTGGGGGCATAGTTTGTTCCTATTATGAGTTCTATTTACTTATTTTTAATGCCATGTGTGTATCATGTGATAAAGTGGGGTAAAGTGACGTCAGATGCCGGCAATGTCTTGAGCCTTAAAAGAGGCACCATTCTTAATGGAGGTACGCTCTTTTTATCCTGGGGCCCACATATATTATGTATCTACCATCAGACCATCTGGTTATAGTAACTGGCAGCATTTGCTCATCTCCTGTTTGCTGCAAGTTCTTTCCCCTGATGAACCGCGTGGATACTGCCACCTGGGGAAATGCGTCGGGAGGAGAAGATTTCAGCAGGGACATCCAGGGCTTTTCAGGGTTTAGCCACCAATAAGTGGGGTCGCCCCTTTCGGGGCGGGTGCTCCGCTTTTAGGCAGGGATAGCTGTAGGGTCACCGTAGGAATATAACATCTTCCCCACCCCATCTGTTGGTTACTACCCCTGAAGACTGCCTGGCACCTAGTGACTGGTATCAAGTAACCGTGAGTTATGGTCACAACCATGGTTTTCTGCATTATAATGTTATATATAATATGCAGATGAGTTTCATCATATTGCCCTTGCTGAGTTCTGAGTATTGTGCGTACACTATATCATTATACATTTGTGTGGGCATAAGACTCGTATGTTTGTGGTTGATGTTTTGTGTAGACAAATGTGTTAGTTTCTGTTTGGGGTTCTGTGTATTCCGTTTTTAAATGATCTAGTAAAGGTACATTTTTAGGGGCTATTTTTTTAATGATATGCTGTTACATATAAGCTGCATGGTTATAGAATACAATTAGTTTATAATGTGACACAGCAGTGGTCCTGGATTTTTCATGAAACCACTTCATTCGTGCATTCTAGCGCCCTTTTTACAAATCTTGGCACTACTAATAACACAAACTAACGGCATCACAAGGATCTATTATACTGTTGTTAAAGGGGTTTTCTGGGTGTTTAATACTGATGAGGTATCCTCGAGATAGGTTATCAATACCCCATCAGTAGGGGTCCGACACCTCGCACTGCGCTGACCAACTGCTTACCAAGCACAGTGCCATCCATTGGATAGCGGCTGTGCTTGGTATTGTAGCTCTGCCCCATTCACTTAGGCTGCGCCTAGACCATGTGACTGATGAACGTCACCGGCCTAGGAAGAGGCTGCGCCTAGACCATGTGACTGATGAATGTCACCGGCCTAGGAAGAGGCTGCACCCTCTTCAAATCTGCCATGGTGCCGGTATTTGGTCCCTCTTCGAACAGATACTGATGACCTATCCTGCTGTATTAACTAGGGATCGACCGATTATCGGTTTTACCGATATTATCAGCCGATACTCAGGATTTCCAAAGTTATCAGCATTTAACCTTGCCAATATGCCGATAACGAATTGCAAACATGGATCCATGTTCCCTCAGCAGCACAGGGGAGAAGGAAGCAGTGTCTTCCTCCCCCCTGTGCCGCTGCTGCCGCTGCCACCTATGAGAGGAGAGAGGAGAAGAGGAGGGGAGGGGCTGTGGCCACTGCGCCACCAATGATGTTAACTCACTCATTCATTCAAGTTCAACAGGAGGCGGGAGCTGGCTGCAGAATCATATAGCCTCACCCAACTTCTATGAATGGTCGCTGCGATCCACGTCAGTTAACCCCTGCCGCACCTGAGGGGTTAACTGCCGCGGATTGCAGCTACCTCTCATAGAGGTCGGGTGAGGCTATATGATTCTGAAGCCAGCACCCGCCTACTGTATTTGAATTAATTGGTGGCTCAGTGCACCTCCCCCAACCCCAGTATTAACCCCTTAAGGACTCAGCCCTATTTCACCTTAAGGACTTGGCCATTTTTTGCAAATCTGACCAGTGTCACTTTAAATGCTGATAACTTTAAAACGCTTTTACTTACCCAGGCCGTTCTGGGATATTTTTTTCGTCACATATTGTACTTCATGACACTGCTAAAATTGGGTAAAAAAAGTTAATTTTTTTGCATAAAAAATACAAAATTTACCAAAAAATTAGAAAAATTAGCAAATTTCAAAGTTTCAGTTTCTCTACTTCTGTAATACATAGTAATACCCCCAAAAATTGTGATGACTTTGCATTTACCATATGTCTACTTTAGGTTTGTATCATTTTGGGAATGATATTTTATTTTTTGGGGATGTTAAATAGCTTAGAAGTTTAGAAGCAAATTTCGAAATTTTTCTGAAATTTTTCAAATCCCACTTTTTATGGACCAGTTCAGGTCTGAAGTCACTTTGTGAGGCTTATGTAATAGAAACCATCCAAAAATGTCCCATTTTAGAAACTACACCCCTCAAGGTATTCAAAACTGATTTTACAAACTTTGTTAACCCGTTAGGTCTGCCACAAGACTTCATGGCAAATGGACATCAAATTTAAGAATTTAGATTTTTTTGAAAATTTTCCAATATAATCCATTTTTTCCAGGAACAAAGCAAGGGTTAACTGCCAAACAAAACTCAATATGGGTTGCCCTGATTCTGTAGTTTGCAGAAACACCCCATATGTGGTCGTAAACTACTGTTTGGCCAAACGGCAGGACATAAAAGGAACGCCATATGGTTTTTGCAAGGCAGATTTTGCAGGACTGGTTTTGTTTATTCCATGTCCCATTTCAAGCTCCCATTGCACCCCTAGAATAGAAATTCCAAAAAAGTCACTCCATCTAAGAAAGTACACCCCTCAAGGTATTCAAAACTGGGTTTACAAACTTTGTTAACCCTTTAGGTGTGGCACAAGAGTTAATGGAAGATGGAGAAACAATTTTGAAATTTCAATATTTTTTGGAACATTTTCCATTTTAACTAATTTTTTTCCAGTAATAAAGTAAAGGTTAACTGCCAAACAAAACTCAATATGGGTTGCCCTGATTCTGTAGTTTGAAAAAACACCCCATATGTGGTCGTAAACTACTATTTGGCTAAATGGCAGGACATAGAAGAAGGGGAACGCCATATGGTTTTTGGAAGGCAGATTTTGCTGGACTGGTTTATTTACACCATGTACCCTTTCAAGCCCCCTGATGCACCCCTAGAGTAGAAACTCCATAAAAATGACCCCATCTAGGAAACTACGGGATAAGGTGGTTGTTGTTTTGGGACTACTTTGGGGTAAATATGATTTTTGGTTGCTCTATATTACACTTTTTTGAGGCAAGGTAACAAAAAATTTTAATTCTAAAATTGTTTCTACATTCGCTATTTAGTTTTGTGGAACACCTAAAGGGTTAACAAAGTTTGTAAAGTAACTTTTGAATACCTTGAGGGGTGTAGTTTCTTAGATGGGGTTACTTTTTTGGAGTTTCTAGTCAAGGCTACATCATGGGGGCTACTAATGGGACATGGTGTAAATAAACCAGTCCATCAAAATCTGCCTTCCAGAAACCATATGGCGTTCGCTTCGTCCTATGTCCTGCCATGTGGCTATATAGCCATTTACGACCACATATGGGGTGTTTCTGCAAACTACAGAATCAGGGCAATAAATATTTAGTTTTGTTTGGCTGATAACCCTTGCTTTATTACCGGAAAAAAAGGATTCAAATGGAAATTTTGCCCAAACATTTGTGTTTTGGCACCGTTTTTATTTTATATTTTTAACACTGTTCATCCGAGGGGTTTGGTCAAATGTTATTTTTATAGGGCAGATTGTTATGGACTCGGCAATACCTAATATGTCTACATTTAAAAATTTATTTCGATTTTACACTATATTATCATTTTAGGAACCCCAAAAATTATTTTAATATCTCCATAGCCTGGGAGCTAAGTTTTTTTTTTTTTTAGTTGGGCGACTATCTAATGTAGGGGCTCATTTTTTTGTGGGATGAGATGGCGGTTTTATTGGCACTAATTGGGGGTGCATATGACATTTTGATTGCTCGCTATTACACTTTTTGTGATGTTAGGTGACAAAAAATTGCTTTGTTTACACGTTTTTTTTTTTAACGCTGTTCATTCGGGGGGGGGGGGTTACATGTTAGTTTTATAGATAAAATGTGAAAAAAATGCCACCCCCAAGAAAATGGTTGTAAGAATATTCATTTATTTTAAATAAGCTGAAAAAAACTCTCCCCCTCCACCCCGGAAAAAAAATACTGTAAGTGTGGTATCATGCTCCATGTACACTGCATCTGAGCCTGATGCATGATACTTATGCCCCTGCGCTGGGGCCTCTACATAACTTTGGAGTACCCAGCACCGGTCTAAAGGTAAGTCAGTTTACTTTTATAAAAAAAAATATCTAAAAATGCAGCGAAAAAACTTGCAAAAGTCTCTTCAAAAATCCTATGTGTGACACCATTCTAAAACAGAAATGGATCCTAAGGGAAGGTTAGTATAAGGGCTGATGAATGTGGTTTTTGTCCGCATCCGATCTGCATTCTTTGCAGGTGAGATGCGAACCCTTTCACTTTAATGAGGTCGCAAAAGATGCGGATAGCACATCGTGTGCTGTCCACATCCATATGTCTGTTCCGCGGCGCCGCAGAAAAAAATAGAACATGCTTAGCGGTCAAGGTTAGGACTCATTTTTGAATGTGGATTCATTTTTATTCATTTAGACTTGTTTCGCTTATTATTTGTGAAAACCCTCACATTGTTCTGTGGTGACCCAGGCTTAGCTCTGCAGGTCATTCTGTCATCTAGCAGCTGAATTATATACCGCATAATATATACCCTGTAGTCATAGCTTGCTTCAAAATCTACTTGAAATAAAAAGTCATACAAACATCTCAGCATTTGCCGTTCTTCATTGTGAGCACAGGCAAAACAGTGAACTTTGGAGAGTATTGTGGTCTCCACTCTGGAGCCTCATAATAAAATCTAAAATTTGCTTTTGAAATGTTGGTTTTTAAATATTCCCCCCCGGTCAATTTCTCTATTCTTCTGAATAGGCAGCGGTGAATGTTGTTTTCGTAGAATCCTCAGGGTAGTAAGAAAGCAGAAAGGCAGCGCTTCCTTCACCGAGACATTACCAGGCATGAGCTGCATAAAGGCAATAAATCTCTGTCTTCCTTATGTCCAGCAGGTACATCTCTTCTCAGTTCATCTCCCACCTCAAAGAGAGGTTGTAAATCTGTACAGACGCCTCGACTGATAATTACACAGATTCATGTCAGGCCTCAATATCTATTTATGGAATATATATTATCCTCTCAATATTTAATAGGGGTCAAGTTGTGGCCCAATTTTGACCTTTTACCAAGGTTATTTATAGGTAAATTAAATGTTAAACTGTATTTCAAATGCTCCTGAACATTTAGGATCTGTGTCATTGGGTCCACAAGTAAATAATTATAATAGATTTTCTAAAATTCTTATGTCTATTTTGTAACTTCTGCATAAGAAAGAATCTAAGCCTCCTATGTACAGTTACTTTTTTCCTTCAATGATATCATTGGTGACTACAACTGCCCTGCAGGGCTAGCAGCGGCTATTCAATGGGCTGCCCTTAAAGGAGTTGTCCGGGTTGACATACCTCCATTTTCACCCAGGCAGCCCCCCTGTCTTGAGCATCGAAGGAGTTCATGCTCCTATGCTCTCCTTTGCCCTGCGCTAAATCGCGCAGGGCAAAGGCATTTTCAAGAGTTCCGGTGATGTACCGGGCTCTCCATAGGGCTGCTAACATCATGGGTGCTGCCTGGGTGAAAATAAGGGTATGTCCGGGTTCATCTCTAAACCCGGATAACCCCTTTAAAGTTGTTTTCTAGGTTCTTAACCGCCTCCGGACCGCCTAACGCAGGATCGCGTTCCGGAGGCGGCTGTCCCAAGCAGAGTCACGCATCGGCGCGTCATCTCGAGAGACGCGAGATTTCCTGTGAACGCGCGCACACAGGCGCGAGCGTTCACAGGATCGGAAGGTAAGCGAGTGGATCTACAGCCTGGCAGCGGCGATCGTTCACTGGCAGGCTGTAGATGCGATTTTTTTTTTTAACTCCTAACAGGTATATTAGACGCTGTTTTGATAACAGCGTCTAATATACCTGCTACCTGGTCCTCTGGTGGTCCCTTTTGCTTGGATTGACCACCAGAGGACACAGGTAGCTCTGTAAAGTAGCAACAAACACCACTACACTACCCCCCCCTGTCACTTTTTTAACCCCTTATGAACCCCTGATCACCCCATATAGACTCCCTGATCACCCCGTCATTGATAACCCCCTGTAAGGCTCCATTCAGATGTCCGTATGTGTTTTACGGATCCACGCATCCATGGATCGGATCCGCAAAACACATGCGGATGTCTGAATGGAGCCTTACAGGGGGGTGATCAATGACAGGGGGGTGATCACCCCATATAGACTCCCTGATCACCCCATATTAGACTCCCTGATCACCCCCTGTCATTGATCACCCCCCTGTCAGGCTCCATTCAGACGCCTGTATGTTTTTTACGGATCCACGCATCCATGGATCGGATCCGCAAAACACATACGGACGTCTGAATGTAGCCTTACAGGGGGGTGATCAGGGAGTCTATATGGGATGATCACCCCCCTGTAAGGCTCCATTCAGACGTCCGTATGTGTTTTACGGATCCACACATCCATGGATTGGATCCGCAAAACACATACAGACGTCTGAATGGAGCCTTACAGGGGGGTGATCAATGACAGGGGGTGATCACCCCATATAGACTCCCTGATCACCCCCCTGTCATTGGACGTCCGTATGTGTTTTACGGATCCAGGCTTTCATGGATCGGATCTGCAAAACACATACGGACGTCTGAATGGAGCCTTACAGGGGGGTGATCAATGACAGGGGGTGATCAGGGAGTCTATATGGGGTGATCACCCCCCTGTCATTGATCACCCCCCTGTAAGGCTCCATTCAGACATCCGTATGTGTTTTGCGGATCCGTGGATCCGCAAAACACGGACACCGCGGATCCGCAAAACACATAGGGACGTCTGAATGGAGCCTTACAGGGGGGTGATCAATGACAGGGTGGTGATCACCCCATATAGACTCCCTGATCACCCCCTGTCATTGATCACCCCCCTGTAAGGCTCCATTCAGACAGACATTTTTTGGGCACAAGTTAGCGGAAATTGATTATTATATTTTTTTTTGTCTTACAAAGTCTCATATTCCACTAACTTGTGTCAAAAAATAAAATCTCACATGAACTCACCATACCCCTCACGGAATCCAAATGCGTAACTTTTTTTAGACATTTATATTCCAGACTTCTTCTCACGCTTTAGGGCCCCTAAAATGCCACGGCAGTATAAATACCCCACATGTGACCCCATTTTGGAAAGAAGGCACCCCAAGGTATTCCGTAAGGGGCATATTTGGTCCATGAAAGATTGAGATTTTTGTCCCAAGTTAGCGGAAAGGGAGACTTTGTGAGAAAAAAATAAAATAGAAATCAATTTCTGCTAACTTGTGGGGAAAAAATATAAAATAATTCTATGAACTCGCCATGCCCCTCATTGAATACCTTGGGGTGTCTTCTTTCCAAAATGGGGTCACATGTGGGGTAGTTATACTGCCCTGGCATTTTAGAGGGACCCTAAAGCGTGAGAAGAAGTCTGGAATCCAAATGTCTAAAAATGCCCTCCTAAAAGGAATGTGGGCCCCTTTGCCCACCTAGGCTGCAAAAAAGTGTCACACATGTGGTATCGCCGTACTCAGGAGAAGTTAGAAAATGTGTTTTGGGGTGTCATTTTACATATACCCTTGCTAGGTGAGATAAATATCTTGGTCAAATGCCAACTTTGTATAAAAAAAATGGGAAAAGTTGTCTTTTGCCGAGATATTTATCTCACCCAGCATGGGTATACAGTGGGATGCGAAAGTTTGGGCAACCTTGTTAATCGTCATGATTTTCCTGTATAAATCGTTGGTTGTTACGATAAAAAATGTCAGTTAAATATATCATATAGGAGACACACACAGTGATATTTGAGAAGTGAAATGAAGTTTATTGGATTTACAGAAAGTGTGCTATAATTGTTTAAACAAAATTAGGCAGGTGCATAAATTTGGGCACCACAAAAAAGAAATTAAATCAATATTTAGTAGATCCTCCTTTTGCAGAAATTATAGCCTCTAAACGCTTCCTGTAGGTTCCAATGAGAGTCTGGATTTTGATTGAAGGTATTTTGGACCATTCCTCTTTACAAAACATCTTTAGTTCATTCAGGTTTGATGGCTTCCGAGCATGGACAGCTCTCTTTAAGTCACACCACAGATTTTCAATTATATTCAGGTCTAGGGACTGAGATGGCCATTCCAGAACGTTGTACTTGTTCCTCTGCATAAATGCCTTAGTGGATTTTGAGCAGTGTTTAGGGTCGTTGTCTTGTTGAAAGATCCAGAACTGGCGCAGCTTCAGCTTTGTCACTGATTCCTGAACATTGGTCTCCAGAATCTGCTGATACTGAGTGGAATCCATGCGTCCCTCAACTTTGACAAGATTCCCAGTCCCTGCACTGTCCACACAGCCCCACAGCATGATGGAACCACTACATTTTACTGTAGGTAGCAGGTGTTTTTCTTGGAATGCTTTGTTCTTTTTCCTCCATGCATAACGCCCCTTGTTATGGCCAAATAACTCAATTTTAGTTTCATCAGTCCAATAGCACCTTATTTCAAAATGAAGCTGGCTTGTCCAAATGTGCTTTAGCCCACCTCAAGCGGCACTTTTTGTGCTGTGGGCGGAGAAAAGGCTTCCTCTGCATCACTCTCGCATACAGCATCTCCTTGTGTAAAGTGCGCCAAATGGTTGAACGATGCACAGTGACTCCATCTGCAGCAAGATGATGTTGTAGGTCTTTGGTGCTGGTCTGTGGGTTGACTCTGACTGTTCTCACCATTTGTCGCTTCTGTCTATCCGAGATTTTTCTTGGTCTGCCACTTCGAGAATTAACTTGAACTGAGCCTGTGGTCTTCCATTTCCTCAATATGTTCCTAACTGTGGAAACAGACAGCTGAAATCTCTGAGGCAGCTTTCTGTATCCTTCCCCTAAACCATGATGGTGAACAATCTTTGTCTTCAGGTCATTTGAGAGTTGTTTTGAGACCCCCATGTTGCTACTCTTCATAGAAAATTAAAAGAGGAGGGAAACTTACAATTGACCCCCTTAAATACTCTTTCTCATAATTGGATTCACCTGTGTATGTAGGTCAGGGGTCACTGAGCTTACCAAGCCAATTTGAGTTCCAATAATTAGTTCTAAAGGTTTTGGAATCAATAAAATGACAACAGTGCCCAAATTTATGCACCTGCCTAATTTTGTTTAAACAATTATAGCACACTTTCTGTAAATCCAATAAACTTCATTTCACTTCTCAAATATCACTGTGTGTGTCTCCTATATGATATATTTAACTGACATTTTTTATCGTAACAACCAATGATTTATACAGGAAAATCATGACGATTAACAAGGTTGCCCAAACTTTCGCATCCCACTGTATGTAAAATGACACCCCAAAACACATTGCCCAACTTCTCCTGAGTACGGCGATACCACATGTGTGACACTTTTTTGCAGCCTAGGTGGGCAAAGGGGCCCACATTCCAAAGAGCACCTTTTGGATTTCACAGGCCATTTTTTACAGATTTTGATTTTAAACTACTTCGCACGCATTTGGGCCCCTAAAATGCCAGGGCAGTATAACTACCCCACAAGTGACCCCATTTTGGAAAGAAGACACCCCAAGGTATTTTATGATGGGCATAGTGAGTTCATGGAAGTTTTTATTTTTTGTCACAAGTTAGTGGAATATGAGACTTTGTAAGGAAAAAAAAAAGAAAAAAAAATTCATCATTTTCCGCTAACTTGTGACAAAAAATAAAAAGTTCTATGAACTCACTATGCCCATCAGCGAATACCTTAGGGTGTCTACTTTCTGAAATGGGGTCATTTGTGGGGGTTTTCTACTGTCTGGGCATTGTAGAGCCTCAGGAAACATGACAGGTGCTCAGAAAGTCAGAGCTGCTTCAAAAAGCGGAAATTCACATTTTTGTACCATAGTTTGTAAATGCTATAACTTTTACCCAAACAATTTTTTTTTTTACCCAAACATTTTTTTTATCAAAGACATGTAGAACAATAAATTTAGTGAAAAATGTATATATAGATGTCGTTTTATAAAAAAAAATTACAACTGAAAGTGAAAAATGACATTTTTTTGCAAAAATGTTGTTAAATTTCGATTAGTAACAAAAAAAGTAAAAATGTCAGCAGCAATGAAATACCACCAAATGAAAGCTCTATTAGTGAGAAGAAAAGGAGGTAAAATTCATTTGGGGGGTAAGTTGCATGACCGAGCAATAAACGGTGAAAGTAGTGTAGTGCAGAAGTGTAAAAAGTGGTCTGGTCATTAAGGGTGTTTAAGCTAGGGGGCTGAGGTGGTTAAACATATGTCACTTGGCCCTTAAAAACCATCTGTCAGCATGATCAACCCTATTAAACCAGGCATACAGCCTACTTTAGGGGTGGGCAACCCGTGACACTCCAACTGTTGTGAAACTACAACTCCCAACATGTATACGTGTTTTTCTCAGATCTCTTATAGAAATTCATGGAGCATGCTTGGAATTGTAGTTTCACAACAGCTGGAATGCCGCAGATTGCCCACCCCTGGCCTAGTTGATCATGCTAATAAAAAATGATACCTTACTGTGACTCTCCGTGACTCTATTAATGAGAACACTGAACATACACTGAGACCAGAAGATACAGTGCAGTCAGCAGAATACAGGCTAAGTAAACACCTATAAATTAGATATAGCCCTGTGAGACCAAGAAAACCTACAAATTAAAACACCCGAGGAAGCTTTTGGCGGACCGCATTGCGGTTTAAGAGGACATCATTGACAAACATTGTTGGGGTCAGTTATCAAACTGGTGTAAAGTAGAACTGGCTTAGTTGCCCATAGCAACATATCAAATTCCACCTTTCATTTTTGACAGCTCCTTTGGAAAAATAAAGGTGGAATCTGATTGGTTGCTATGGGAAACTAAGCCAGTTCTACTTTACACCAGTTTGATAAATGACCCCATATGACTCTGTCTGGTTAGTATTGTTAACCACTTTATAGCACTTTATACATATGATGTATGTGGGATTATATTTCTCCAGAATAACTAAAAGCTAATTTTCATATCTTTAAAACTTCGGTTTTGGTGCTTGGGAGACTCTGAAAAACGAAACCAAGGTACCGTAAGTGTTATGTATTTGCATCCTACAGAGCTATATTATCAGTTTAAATCATGTCATGTAGGTGACAGACTCCCTTTAAAGGGGTTCTCCGGGAATTAGGAAAATGAAAATGCGTAAATATTACTTTATTATAAATATATTCTCAAATACATTTCATTAGTTATAGTGGCTCATTTTGTCTAAGGAGCTAAGATTAGGAGAAACAAAATGGCCGCCATCATATTAGTACACACAAAGCCTGTCCTAATCACACAGGAGGACAAGTTACTTCAGGACACTGAGCTAATGAGCTGCCTCAGCCTCCTCTCTGCTCTGCTTGTCAGGGAATATGATCCTGAATACAGATTATAAGATCTTCATTTGAATCTCTGTAGGAATGTAGTTTATGGGGAGATATGCAGTACAGAGAGGATGGAGAGGACACACTGGTAATGTGGGGCTGTGGTAATGGAGACTGCATGCAAGTTCTGCTGCTCATTAGCCACATCTGCTCATGAACTACATTCCTACAGAGATTCCGCAAAAATTCTTATCATCTGTATTCAGGATCACAATCCCTGACAAGTAGAGCAGAGAGGAGGATGAGGCAGTTCTTTACTTCAGTGTTGTGAATCCTCTTGTGTGATTAGGACAGGTTTTGTGTGTACTAATAGGACGGTGGCCATTTTGTTTCCCCTGATGATTGCTCCATAGATAAAACAAGCCATTATAACTAATGAAAGGTATTTGGGAATATATTTATAATGAAGTAATATTTAAATATTTTCATTTTCTTAATTCCCAGAGAACCCCTTTAAGGTATAATGGTCTATGCCACATAATTGAAAAATGTAGGAGTGTGTTAATTTTTTATGAATTGGTAAGATAGATTTTTACTGCTCCTTATATATTCAATGCATTTTAATTCCGATAGGATATACCTTAATATGTAGAACAGGCACTTTATAAGGGAGATATATGTATTAATTAAATACACTGCCTAGCGTTATATATTATTTTTACGGTTTTGCAATGGTCCCTCTTGTAATGTTTTTATAATGTGATTTTATGGGTTATTGGAAATTGTGTAATCATTGTCCTCAATAAAGATAGTTATTAATGGATAAATATTTGTGTTGATTATTGGTGCTATTGACCTACTGCAAATTATATAGGAGTTTAGGAGAATATAGGTCTCTGTGCTTAGAAAGCAGCAGGCACTAGAAGACTAGCCCTCACAATCCAGGGGAAGGCGGGAATGATGGAAACTGAAGGGGGTGTAACAAACTGGTGCTCCAAGGACTCTGGCTAGCCCTTCAGTGCTCCAGCTGGCTCATTTGCATTTATTTTTCTCAGCAATGGGGCCACTGATAGTCATAATAAGGCCCCCTGCACACAACCGTATGGCTTTTTCAGTGTTTTGCGGTGCCATTTTTCACGGATACGTTGTTCCGTTTCCGTTCCGTTTTTCCATTCCGTTTTTACGTCTGGCATATACAGTATACAGTAATTACATAGAAAAAATAGGGCTAGGCATAAAATCTTCAATAGATGGTTCCGCAAAAATGGAACAGATACGGAAGACATACGGAGTATATTCCGTATGTGTTCAGTTATTTTTTTGCGGACCCATTGACTTGGATGGAACCACGGAACGTGATTTTCGGACAATTGTAGGACATACGGAAAAAAACCGGAAATACGGAAACTGAATGCATACGGAGTACATTCAGTTTTTTTTGCGGAACCATTAAAATTAATGGTTCCGTATACGGACCGTATATGGAACGTAAATAACGGCCAGTAAACGGAAAAAATACGGTCGTGTGCAGGAGGCCTAAGGATATTATTTTTATCAGTATAATCATCGCTACCAGGCAGGATGGAGCAGGATGCATGCCGCTGGTAACCAAAGTGGGTGACTGCTCGCAGTTTAGCCCTATTCATTCGGGCTAAGCCATGAGCGGGTCTGCGGCTTTCAAATTAAACGCATCAGAAACCTGATAAAATAAATGCCAAATGAGAGCTTGCTGCACTTTGGAAAAATGCCATATGGACCAAAAAAAACAAAAAAAAAGGTGGTTTCGCATCATGTTTTTTCCATCTGTTTTACATATACAAAAAACGTATACGTTAAACGGATGCTTCAGACTGATGCCATACAATAGCATCCATTCACCATGGACTGTAAAAAAAAAATTTTTTTGTTTTTTACTGGACTGTGCAAGATACAAGAACATGGTGTGATGCGTTTTTGTATCCTTTTTTTTCTAACGTACATGTCAGACTGAGGCATAAAACGTGATGTGAACCCAGCCTAAAGGGTCCCTGGTGTAACATCTGGCTGGCGGGTTTGAGCGTCTGAACAATGGAAAAAAGTAAAGAAAGAAAAAAGCAATGTTTTGTGTGTCATGCAAGGTGTGAGCCTGGCCTCAGGTAGTGTGTGGCGTACACCAGGCTGCTGGCATAGCATCAGCATGGCATCATCTTGCTTGTATAATTGATAGCGTACGCACATTCTTTAGCAAATTGTCTGAATTCCCAGTTCTCTTTTATTGATTTACTTTCAAAATCAACGTGTTGAGATTGAGAATAGTTCGCTTCACCATCTGGCTTAATAAACGCTCAACTTTGTTTTATAACGTGCGTCTTGCATTTATAATGTAAGTGAGATGGTACTCAGCGGGATATTATTTCTCTGCTGCTCACATCATATAAAGGGATGTTGAAAAAATAATGTATTATTGAGGCTCCAAACAGAACGCCCTAGGTTAGTGTGGGAGCACGAGGTATGTACGGTAGTCGGGTAGCGCGTGTAAATATGCTGCTTTGTTTAGTTGCACATACTGTATATCAGGTCTTATCTTTTTCACCATATGCTGCTCTCCATGCCTAGAAAGCAAATAAGCAAAATAATCATATGGAGGCGTGTTGTACAAAAACACACATTCATGATATACACTCTGCAGGAGATTGCATCCTTTTATTGGTAAGATACATAGCAATAATGTTTTATTAATTCTTCGCAGTTGCTGACAATATAATATTCAAGACCCTTAAAGGGAACCTGTCACCAGGATTTTGTGTATAGAGCTGAGGACATGGATTGCTAGATGGCCACTAGCACGTCTGCAATACCCAGTCCCCATAGCTCTGTGTGCTTTTATTGTGGAAAAAAAACCGATTTGATACATTTGCAAATTATCCTGAGATGAGTCCTGTCCCTGACTCATTTCAGATACAGGACTCATCTCAGATTAATTTGCATATGTATTAAATAGTTTTTTTTCCACAATAAAAGCACACAGAGCTATGGGGACTGGGTATTGCGGATGTGCTAGCGGCCATCTAGCAACCCATGTCCTCAGCTCTATACCCAAAATCCCAGTGACAGGTTCCCTTTAAAGAGACAATTCCATATAATTTTTTTATCTCATATTAACCTATATGTGAAAATTCTATGTAATAAAAAAAAATAAAAAAAATAAAACAGTTGGATGGTTTTCTGAATATAATTTTTTCAAGTCACTCCATGTGTAATTGGCCTAGGAAGGGAGTAGGGTAGAGGACAGGAGTGGTGGTAGTGGCACTAATGGTGGGACTTGGTACTAGTAGTACTCATGTTGGCAGTCTTCTGGCACTCCCTGGACTGTGCAGTGATGGGAGGGGCAAACCATTTCTATCCCTTTGGGGGGCACACTGGCTTTGGGGGGGTCTCCTGTCTGGCAGTGGTTTGGAGTGTCCTTGGTGTCAGTGGAGTAAAGCAGGGTTCCCAGATGAAGATGTCGGCAATGCAGTATGGCTGTAATGCTGCTAATGATACACGCAATAATGAGGGCAGTTTCAGAGGAAACAGATGAACAGTTTTACTATCAACCTCAGTAGTTCACAAATACACGTGCAGGCATATGTAGTCACAGTTCGTATCACAGACGTGTGACATAGAAACATAGAATGTATCGGCAGATAAGAACCATTTGGCCCATCTAGTCTGCCCAATATACTGAATACTATGGATAGCCCCTGGCCCTATCTTATATGAAGGATGGCCTTATGCCTATCCCATGCATGCTTAAACTCCTTCACTGTATTTGCAGCTACCACTTCTGCAGGAAGGCTATTCCATGCATCCACTACTCTCTCGGTAAAGTAATACTTCCTGATATTACTGTTAAACCTTTGCCCCTCTAATTTAAAACTATGTCCTCTTGTAGCAGTTTTTCTTCTTTTAAATATTCTCTCCTCTTTTACCTTGCTGATTCCCTTTATGTATTTAAAGTTTCTATCATATCCCCTCTGTCTCATCTTTCTTCCAAGCTATACATGTTAAGGTCCTTTAATCTTTCCTGGTAAGTTTTATCCTGCAATCCATGTACCAGTTTAGTAGCTCTTCTCTGAACTCTCTCCAAAGTATCAATATCCTTCTGGAGATATGGTCTCCAGTACTGCGCACAATACTCCAAATGAGGTCTCACTAGTGCTCTGTAGAGCGGCATGAGCACCTCCCTCTTTCTACTGGTAATGCCTCTCCCTATACACCGAAGCATTCTGCTAGCATTTCCTGCTGCTCTATGACATTGTCTGCCTACCTTTAAGTCTTCTGAAATAATGACCCCTAAATCCCTTTCCTCAGATACTGAGGTTAGGACTGTATCACAGATTTTATATTCTGCTCTTGGGTTTTTACACTTATCCACATTAAATTTTAGTTGCCAGATTTTTGACCATTCCTCTAGTTTTCCTAAATCCTTTTCCATTTGGTGTATCCCTCCAGGAACATCAACCCTGTTACAAATCTTTGTGTCATCAGCAAAAAGACACACCTTACCATCGAGGCCTTCTGCAATTTTGCTGATAAAGATATTAAACAATATGGGTCCCAGAACAGATCCCTGAGGTACCCCACTGGTAACAAGACCTTGGTCTGAATATACTCCATTGACTACAACCCTCTGTTGCCTGTCCCTCAGCCACTGCCTAATCCATTCAACAATATGGGAGTCCAAGCCCAAAGACTGCAATTTATTGATAAGCCTTCTGTGTGGGACAGTATCGAAAGCCTTACTGAATTATTATTATTATTTCTTGATAACTTCTGCAATCTTACAAACTCAGCAAAGGGGTGCAATTTCTTGCTCTCACTATATCTGTATTTCCACAGTACCCTCAGCAGGGTATAGTGCTCTAACAGATGGCCAGTCTATCTCTAAGATGATAGGGGGCCTGAAGCTTATCACCCCAGCCATGATGCAGGGAAGTCTATATGCTGGCCGCTCTTAATCCACAGGGCAAGAGTTTTCCTGTTTAGCTCTGCTCCTTACTGCTCACACACTCACAGCCTTCACAGGACTAAGCAGCTTACTAACTACAATGGCGTGGGAGCAGCCCACACCCGACAACTATTTTTAGGGCTGTATAATTAACCCCTCCCCCTATATACAGCCTATGCGAGGAAAATACATCAATACATTATCCCCTTGGCTCTAACTTCCTCCTTGTCTGGACTTTTAGCACAGCAAACAGTCTCACTTAACTCTCTTAATGAGACCATCACTGTGACCAGAGAAAGCCCCCCTTTTGTGATTCAATAAAATCATCACACATTACAATAAACAATGCAATACTTTTCTGTGGACATCATTAGCTAGGTATAGCAAGAGAACAATAGGGTTGTCATACTGTAAACTGACAATAGATTACCTATCTATATGAGGTCTTTTTTTTGTGTTGACTGCTACAGAACAGTATTTTGTACTAAATTTACATTGGTGTAAATATTCATGTTTCCCATGAACTGAATTCCTGGCCTTATGCACATTGTCGTATTTTGCATCCGTGTACAATCCGCATTTTTGCTGATTGCACGCAGATCCATTCATTTCTATAATTCTGCGGGGGGGACACCACACAGATGCCATCCATGCTGTCCGCATCTGTGCATCCTTTACGCCAATTATAGAACATGTCCTATTCTTGTCTGTATTGCGGACAAGAATAATCACTTCTAGTAATGGAATTGAGAAAAATGCAGATTGGTGCATGGATGGTGTCCGTATTTTGTGGATCCGTGGTTTGCGAAAACCTATTGTGAAACATCAAATCCAAGCAGGCTGTAGGCTGGAGACCAGCGAAACGTTTCATTCTTTATATATCCATATTACTGAGTAACTATGAAATCTTGTTCTTTATTAACAACTTGAACGTTCAGTATTGTATGAATAACTGAATGTATCTCTCCTTTATTTTTACAGGATGACTACATACCATATCCCAGCATTGAAGAGGTAAGACCACCATTACAATCATTATACCACATTCTGACTATTAGTAAAAATTTCTACTCCCTGTGATAAAAAAAATTCTGAGCATCTTTTCTCAAACTCAAGATAGGCCATCAATATCCGATTGGTGAGGATCCGACACCCAGCTCCCCCACCAATCAGCTATATAGGCAACCACAAGTGTTAGAAATGATACAGTTAGCATAGGAATACCCTGGTACTGCCACTTCCAGCTCCGTCCACTGTATAGATTCTAATATGGGAGGCTGCCTGAATTGGCTGAATCATAGGGGTGCAGGGTCTCAGACCCCCACGGATCTGATACTGATGACCTATCAGGGGTTTTCTGGAACTATATAATGGATGTACTGTAGGAATTGTAATAAATTATGCCATACAATGACCCTCTGTTCCCACTCCACATAAGTCTCATACTACACCTTTTATTACCACCTTTACTAAGATACAGTTGTCTAGGATGCTTGCTTTTCTTCTAACTGATTTGGGTTCTGCTATTCTCTTACGTGTCATCATGTCTAGAGATGAGCGAATCAAAGTTGACTAAGTGGAATTCGATCCGAATTTCAGGAAAAATTTGATTTGCACCGAATCCGAATTTCCTCACACTTCGTGGTAACGAATCACATTTTTTCCTAAAATGGCTGCTGCATGTGTTAGGACATGGAGCAAAGAACTCTGGGTACGAGGGATCACCCACAATGCCATGCTTGCAGCCAATCAGCAGCCAACCAGCCCTGTGATGTCACAGCCCTATAAATAGCCTCACCCTACTTGGATTCAGACATTTTCCAGTGTACTTAGTGCAGGAAGAATGCTAGGAAAGACTTTAAAACTTGTATTTTGCTGTATAGAAGTTCAGGGAAAGTATAGGGAGGAATCATTCCACAGTATTGAAGTAGTACAGGGTTTGGTAGGGGAGTTTACAGCCTGGGTAATAAGAAATCACCTACCCAGCAGTGTGGCAGTTTTTTGTTAAGCCGCCGGAGGAGGTGACCATGGCCATTGGTAGAAACTGTGGGCAGAAGGTGAAGCGGGGCTATAGTGCCAATGTTGGCACCACGGCCCTGCGTCGACATATGCATCTTAACCATAAAGGCCTGGGAGAACCATGGCTCTAATGTGATGGTTCAGCCTGCCGCAGAAACTGCTGCATCACCCAATGGCACACACCCGATTTCAGGCAGTCAAGGCTCCACCACCTCAGCCGAAGGGAACTGTCTGTCCTTCCCATCATCTGCTGGTCCTTATGCTCCCGCTCCTCCTCCTACTACTCGTCAGTCATTCTGTCAGCAATCGATCACCAAAGCGATTGCCAAGAGACAACAGTATTTGTGCACTCATCCAACAGCACAGAAGCTGAATGTGCTCTTGGCCAAGTTGCTGGTGCTGCAGTTCCTCCCTTTCCAAGTGGTGGACTCTGCACCTTTCAGAGAACTGATGGCTTGTGCCGAGCCGAAGTGGAGAGTCCCAAGCCGTCATTTCAATGCCAAAAAGGCAGTACCAGCCCTGCACACATATGTAGAACAGAAGGTGGGCCAGTCTATGAGCCTGTCGGTGTCTGCTTAAGTGCACGGCAGCGCCGACATGTGGAGCTGTAACTACGGTCAGGGACAATACATGTCCTTTATGGCCCACTGTGGTTCCTGCACAGCCACACCAGCAACTTGGCCAGGTGACGCCGCTTCTGCCTTCACGTTATCACGCTGTTGGTCCAGCGACAATGTCTGCCTCTGCCTCCTCATCCTCCACCGTGTCCTCAGCTTCCACTGCAGGGACAATTCACAGTGCCCCTCCAGCATAACACATGTACAGGGCACGGCGGTGTCACGCTGTTCTGCACCTTGTTTGCCTAAGTCACACAGGGTAGGAACTGCTCTGTGTCCTTCATCAAGAAATCTAATCCTGGCTTTCTCAGCGACAACTGAAAATCGGAACCATGGTGACCGACAATTGGAAGAACATGGTGTTGGCGCTGCGTCAAGGAGGGCTGAGCCATGCGCCCTGCATGGCACATGTGTTCAATCTGGTTGTCAAGCGATTCCTGAAGTCTTCCAACTATCTGCAAGACATCCTAAAAATGGCCAGGAAACTTGCCATGCACTTCAGCCACTTGTACACCGCAAAGCACACCCTCCATGAGCTTCAGCGGCAGAACGGCATCACCCAACATAGGCTGATATGCGACGTTTCCACCCGTTGGAATTCCACCCTCCATATGTTGGACCAACTATACGAACAGAGAAAGGCCATAAACTATTTCTTGATGATCCAAGCGGACAGGAGTACTCCCCTGTGTAACTTCGATGTCAGTCAGTGGCAGCTCATGCGTGACACCTGCCATTTGCTCAGGCCCTTTGAGGGGGTCGCCAGGACTATGGGATGAACAATGTCATTCCACTGCTTCATGTTTTGGAACAGATGCTAGTAAATTTGTCTGGTCAGGGGACTGGAGACGTGGCGCCTAGATCTTACAGCCACATGAGCCCTGTGGGGGCTGAACTGGAGGAGGAAGAGGACATTGGAGCACAAGCAATTTGTAGCGAAATGGGTGTTTTTTATACACAGGTGACAGGAGAGGAGGAGCAGAAGCAGCCAGAGGAGCTACAGGGTGATGAGGACGATGAGGCAGAGGACCCAGACACACCGTGGCAGTATGCAGTGGAGATGGAGGCAGGGAGTCCCTCCGAGTCACTTGCACAAATTTCACTTGCTTGTGTAGTAACAGCCGAATTGTCCGCTGAGAGAGAGGACAAACTGAACTACTACAGAGGCATCCTATGTAGTCAGTTGGCATATGCCTATCAGCACCATTGTCTATCCTCTCACAGGTCTGACCGAAGGGGCCCTCTGATGGCTCACGTTCCTCTGCCATGGCTGCTGTAGAAGGGTGGAGGGGTAGGAGCAGTTCCAGCTTCATCAGCAGCAACTTGAGTCTAGAGTCGCTGATGAGCAGCTTTCTTCACCACCTAGTGAAGAAACTACTCACCAGCAGCAGCTAGACCTGGAGCAGGACCTGAATCAGCAGGTTGGTGCATACTTGTACAGCACCCTGCCACCCCACATTGAAGATCCGCTGGACTACTGGGCAACCAAACTGGATTTGTGGCCACAACTGGCAGAGTTTGCCCTGGAAAAGCTGTCCTGTCTGGCCAGTAGTGTGGCATCAGAGCGGGTGTTTAGTGCGGCGGAGGCCATAGTTACCGCAAGAAGAACTCACCTGTCCACCCAAAATGTGGAGAGTCTGACCTTTGTGAAGATGAATCAGGTGTGGATCAGCCAAGATTTCCACCCACCAATGCCTGATGTATCACACTAGATCATCCATGCCACACCAACACTTTGACAAAAGAGACCGGTTTCCTCTGGCTACCTGCCTCAGTTACTATTCTGATGCTGCCACCCGCCTGATGCCACACATCTGATGCCAAGTGCTCCTTCTTTCACCCACCATCTTTAGCTGGTACTGGTATTGCCACCCACCTCCCAACTTTTTTACCAGGTCACTCTGTGGTCTCCTGATGCTGCTGCCACCTCCACACTATGTCCCCTTGCCACTCTGTGGTCTTCTCATGCTGCTGCCACCTCCACATTATGTCACCTTGCCACTCTGTGGTCTCCTCCTGCTGCTACCACCTCCACACTATGTCATTTTGCCACTCTGTGGTCTCCTGATGCTGCTGCCTCCTCCACACTGTCACCTTGCCATCTGTGGTCTCCTGATGCTGCTGCAACCTCCACACTGTGTCACCTTGCCACTCTGTGGCCTTCTGATGCTGCGGTTGCCACCTCCACATTACCATTGTGCCACCCTGTGGCCTCCTCCTGATGCTGCCGCCGCCACCTCCACACTCTGTCATTGTGCCACTCTGTGGCCTCCTGATAATGCTGCTGCATCCTCCACACACTGTCATTGTGTCACTCTGTAGCCTCCTGATGCTGCTGCCACTTCCACACTGACATTGTGCCACCCTGTGGCCTCCTCCTGATGCTGCCACCACCTCTACACTCTGTGATTATGCCACTCTGTGGCCTCCTGATGCTGCTGCCACCTCCACACTGTCAATGTGCCACTCTGTGGCCTCCTTCTGATGCTGCTGCCACCCCCAGACTCTGTAATTGGGCCATTCTGTGGTTTCCTCATGCTGCTTCCACCTCACCACTATGTCATAGGGCTACTCTGTGGTCTTCTCATGCTGTTCCCACCCTTCCCACTTCATGACTGGGCCACTACTTTGCCTTTCGGCCTGGCTGACATCATCATTTATTTGACCCTGCCCTTCATCTGTCAGAAGGAAGGAAAAATGAGACGCACAACGGATCCTGTCTATGTAACAGCTGTAAGGTCTGCATGACATGGTCCCTATTTTGCATCAGAATTGGCTTATGATTTGGTAGCCAAAAGCAGGAGTGGGTACAAAAACACAAAAGACATGCAAATATCTCTGTTTTGGACCACTCCTGTTTTTTTGGGCTTTAGCAATACTGATGGATTACCCAAATGGACCAAATGCTGACCGAGTGAAGGCGGATGCTCAACAGACAGGTTCTGTTTTTTGGGGGGTTATTGTTCTGACAGATCAGAGGAAGGGCAAATTAATCAGTGAAGTCAACACAAACTTACTGCTGACACCCTCTCCACTCTGTCGGGGGGCTCTACTTGTATAAGCGTTTAATAGAATTGGTTCTGTAGACATTTATGTGAAATCAGCTGCCAACGGTGTAAAAGGAGTGCACTTCTTTCTGACGCTAACATTGACCTGTAAGTTATTTGGTCAGTTTTGGTTGTATAATATATATAATATAATAAGTGAAGTGTGCAGTGATTCTAAGAGTGACGCCTGTCATCTGCATGTCATACTGACTCACAGTATTGTTTCATTACCACAGCAGACTCCCTATGCGTGTTACTGCACGGCACAGTGTTCTACATCACTGTAAAGGCTCTCTGCAGCCAGGAAATAGCCGTTTTAAACGTGATTTGCCGCATATAAATTCGGATCGATCCACATTTTTTTTTAAAATTTGGCGAATCGACCGAATTGAATTTTTGAGAAATGTACTTATCTCTAATCATATCCTTTTTGGAGATCTTCATTACTAGATCCAAAAAGCCATTGGTTTAGAGGCTGTGGACCCTTTGCAGTAATTTTTTTTTATAGCTCATTTGTTTCCTTAATGCAAATTAATTAACTTTCTAAATAGTTTTCAATAAATATTATTTACTATTTTGGTTCTACGTTTTTAAGAATCATTTTCTCAACGTCTAAGCTGTGCATAGCTATTAATGATGCTGATTCACCGATCCATCTTAATGCACACACAATTTGCCTTGACTATGTTCGGTTAGTAGACTTTTCTGGAATAGAACATGTAAGTTTTACCTGTTTGCTCTTTCATATTGTAGATCCTGGAGAAGGACACCACTTACCCACTCATCATTCTGCCTCAGTTTGGGGGATATTGGATAGAAGATCCAGAAAATATAAGCACTCCAACATCTTCAGACAGTAGTATATGTGATGAAGAAGAAGAACCCATGAGCCCCAGCACATATGGATATAAATTAGAATATAAAGGCTCAGCTCGGGCATACAGAAAACACTTCTTGGGGAAGGTTTGTGTTTTTTTTCAAATTATTTCTTCCTATCTGTAATGTTAAGTAACTTGAAAAGGTTTTCCAGGCTTTCAATATTGATGACCTATCCTCAGGATAGGTCATTAATATCCCATCAGTGGAGGGCAAACAACCCGCACCCCTTGCCAATCAGCTGTTCACTGCAGCTTATGTCACTGGTATCGGCACTTTGAATGGAACAGGAAGCAAAGCTCCTTTCAATGTGTAGTTACCGTGGTGGGTACTGCTCCTTGGCCCCAATTGAAATCAATGGGAGCTAAGCTGCAGTAACCTGGCATGACCACCATACTTCATATGGAGCTGTTGTTCCCTCTCCAATCACAGTGTGATGGAGGCTGTCGGAAACAGCTCATCGGTAAGATTGTGGGTTATCTGATCACATATTAATTACCTATGTTTAAGATAGGTCATCAATATCAGGAGCCATGAAAACCTAATTAACACATAAGATGGCATATTTTGTATGGGTTTATAGCCTGTATTATATAGCCCAGACCCAGGGGCGTAGCTATAAGGGGTGCAGAGGTAGCAGTCGCTACCGGGCCCAGGAGCCTGAGGGGGCCCAAAGACCCTTGTGGTGCATAAGAAGACACTGGTATTATAGAAAGTGTATGCAGGTCTCAACTCTGGCTGGAGGGAAGAGGTTAGGTTAAGAATTTGGCATGAAGGGGGTTCCATTTCAATTTTTGCCTCAGGCACAACGAAGGCTATATACTTCCCTGCCCCTGGCCACATAGCAATGAGGGAATTGGGGCCCAAGCTGAATTCTTGCACTAGGGCCCATAAGCCTTTAGCTACGCCCCTGCCCAGACCTACAGTGATGATTCTGCTTATCTCTGTGCAGACAGGGAGTGAAAGATGAGGGTTACTGAGAGATATCCATTCATGAGTCTTCAGTTGCTGGATTTCTTTATAGTTATGCTACAAAATGTATTACCATGCAATAGAATAAGGCACTTCAAATGAAGTATTACATACAGTAAAAATATTGTGAGGTTTTTATGTTCATTACATTTTCCTCGCTGGCAGTGTCCCCTGCTGTTTCTCCTTTGGCTGAAATTCTGGTCCACCTTCTCATGCATTGGGGGGCATTGTGTGTCCTGCGTTTCATATTTCCCATAGACCTTCAGCCAAATCTGGATCTGGTGTTTTGCCTGCCAAAAAATCATCTCTAAACCCTCTTGGTCAAAAATACACTAGAGTGCAGCATTTTTATGAAATCACATAGTTAAAATAATGGTGTGCATTGCTCCAGATATGTATGTCTGAGATGGGAATACTCATTTAAAAAGTAGTGAGGCATGGAGCTGTGATATAGCTGGCTGCACACATTCGTTTTCTTAGACTTGAGATGCGCGTTGGCCAAACACTCATTTGGCCGTCATTCTCTCGCAGCTCTACCGTAAACATGCATGCTTTGCTCAGCTGAATCTGCATGTTCTATTTTAATGTAGAGATAGGAATATACCAGTAATAACCAGATGCCTCTAGAATAAATATTAATCTAGTGGGGACAAGAGATCTGACATCCTAAAATCCAAATAGACAATCTATTTTTCGACCAACATCTGCCGTCGGGGATATCATACACATTAGATCATTGAATAATCTTGCCGAGATCACTGAGATGTGTAAGGCGAGCCTAATAATAAGAGAGCTTGCCCCACCCCTGCCACCAGTTGTATCTGCCAGTGTCCGCCAAATATACTGCAATAACAATACATTGGGGGAAATTTACTAATACTGTCTACTAAATGTAGGAGATAATGTAAACTTGGAAGTCAATCTTACACTGCACCAGATTTATTACAGCGGCTAAAGCTGGATGTTAAATCTGCCACAGCTTTACACTGCCCAGGCTAACTTTACATCACCTTGTTTGTTGACTTAGTTTACCTAAACTTTTGGCACTTTTTGGCACACAATGTTACATTTAGGCCATGTCCTTTCCAGTGAAGCAACTGCCCCTTTCCACCAAGCCATGGCCCTGGGTGAAATGGAAAAGGTTTCTAAAATGTTTACTAAATGTGGTGCAAGGCATTTGCACCAGTTTTTTGGCTCAATTCTGGTGCTTTTTCAATAGTACAGTAAATTGACCCAATTGGCTTTTATACCATTGCAAAATACTATACATAAAAAATTAGGCCCTTTTATCTCATTCCTACAAAATATAGTGACCTGATCATTATCCTTCTGTGGTTTTACTTTGAGTGGACTTAGATTTTAAATACTGTACAAAATAAATTGTAGTTCCATATTCCCTTCTTCCTGGGGGACATTTTACTCTGTAGTTAAATAGTCAGTCACCTTTTATAATTAAAATGATCTGATGTATTAGAAGGACGTGTAATTATCAGAAGTGCTATTTATTACTCTTCTCAATCATTAAGGGGATTTGTTGTCTCTCACTTCCCTATCCCCACGTGTGCACTAATGACTGATATGGAGAGGTTTAGTACTGGAACCGGTACAATATCCAACACATGATGTATGTGATGATTACAAGCAACTGCACAGATATTACTCCAGCCCACCAACATGTCTGACCATCTCTTCTTCCTCCATAGCTAAAGGACAAACATTTAACCAACAGAAGATCAGATGTTGTAAGTGCCAGGAATAAAGTATAGTAGGAAAGGATATGGCTTAAGGTCCTTTTACACCGACTTAGAATCAGGGCAATTATTGGGGATGAGCATTTGTAGAAAAACTCATTCCCCATAATTGGCCTGTATAAAAGGTGCCGTAAATCACCCAATGACCAAGCAAACACTCATTTATCGGGTGATCCTGTCCTTCTGCTGGTACCTAAAATCACTGTTTCTGTGCCTGTGTAAATAGTAATCTGCTGCCCAGAAAAAAATATTTTCTAGGGGGACAAGTGATTGCTGTGGCATCATCATACTGCAGAGGTGATTGCTGTATGTAAATGCTGCTGTCATCTCCTCTGATGATCTGATCTTGAGTGTTTATTTTTTTCCTTAAAAAATCCTGAAATGTGTAAACAGACCTTAGGTTTAATATAGGCTATTTAAAATACAGACTTTTAGTCATAGGGAACCACTTCAAAAAGGTGATATTTGCGAGATTGCTCTCTTTGTCAGGGAGATAAATCTTTGAATATTATTTTCCCATGAAGCATTGCCACTAAGTCTCCAAAACACAGAGTATTGTTGATAAGACTCCATACACAGCTGGTCTCTTTAAGGAAAGCCAGTAACACCCCCATGCATTCAAGGCATCTCACTCAGCCATCCCGAATTCTACACCATACTGATTAGGGAGAAGCAGCCCGGTACAGCTGTATGTGGATCGAGATTTGACTTGGATTTTTTCCCTTGTCATGTTCCAAGGATTATTAAAAAGTTGGATTTTGACTCATAGGGAGCCACTTCCACAAGGTGGTGCTAGCGAGATGATTTTCTTTCCCTGGGAGATTCCTCTTTGCATATTATTTACCCATGGATCATTGCCACTAAGTCTCCATACAGAGACAGCACTCTGCTAATTGTACAGTCATTTAAACTTAGCTTTTATTGATAGCTATAAAACACATTCAGTGGCATGCAAAAGTTTTGGCACCCTGGTCAAAATTACTGTTACTGTGAACAGCTAAGCAAGTTGAAGATGAAATGGTCTCCAAAATGCAAAAAGTTAAAGATGAAACAGGCTTTGCAATATTGGTGTATTACTTCGGTTTTGTATAAGTTTAGAGAGAAAAAAGATAAGGAGTACCCTGCAAAAGTATGGGAATCCAAGGAGATTTGAGTGCTCAGATAACACACCGAAATAGCCTGTTAGGGTTAAGGCTTGTTCACAATCATCACTAGGAAAGCCCAGGTAATACAAATTTCAAAGCTTTATATATACAATCAGACTCCTCTAAGCTTGTCCCAAAAAACAGCAATAATAAGTTCTTCTAAGCAGCGGCCTCTGAAAATGGTTGAGGACCACAAAGCAGGAGAAAGCTATAAGAAAATAGCAAAGTGTTTTCAGGATGCCATTTCCTCAGTTTGAAATGTAATTAAGAAATGGCAGTTAAGAGGAACAGTGGATATCAAGAGAAGGTCTAGAAGACCTAGAAAATTTTCAGAGACAGCTGCTTGTTCTATTGCTAGGAAGGCAAATCAGAACCCCTACTTGACTGCAAAAGACATTCAGGAAGATTTAGCAAACTCTGAAGTTGTGGTACATTGTTTTACAGCGACACCTGCACAAATATTGCCTTCATGGAAGAGTTATCAGAAGAAAACCTCTCTTGCGTCCTAACGCCAAAATTCAGTCAGAAGTTTGCAAAAGAACATCTAAACAAGCCTGATGCATTTTGGAGGCAAATCTTGTGGACCGATTAGGTTAAAGTAGAACTCTTTGGCCAAAATGAGTAAAGGTATATTTGGACAAAAAGGGTACAGAATGTTATGAAAAGAATACCTCTCCAACCATTAAGCATGGGGGTGGATTAGTCACGCTTTGGAGTTGTTTTGCAGCCAATGACATGGGGAACAAATTTACAGGTACAGGGAAAAAGGGACTCAATGAAATTCTAGCAAATTCTGAAAGCAAACATAACACCAACTGTAAAAAAGCTGAAGTTAAAAGAGGATGGCCTCTACAAATGGATAATGCTCGTAAACACACCTCAAAATCCACAATAGACTACCTCAAAACGCACAAGCTGAAGGTTTTACCATGGCCCTCACAGTCCTCTGATCTGAACATTAGTGATGAGCGGCAGGGGTCATATTCGAATTTGTGATATTTTGTGTGTTATTCAAATATTCGTTAGGAGTAGTGTTTATTGCGAATTTTCGTAATGAGAATTTTCGTAATGAGAATTTTCAGAATAAAAATCTATGATATCGTGAAAACTTAGATCCGATGGTATATTCTAACCCCCAGGAGTTCCCATGGTGACGGGATGCTTGTCGGGGAGGAGTATGCCAAAGTGGAACAACTTTACAGATTAAAAAAAAAGACAAATATTCTAGAAAACGAATATATTAGTTTTTTTTAGAATATTCGTAATATTCAAAAACAAGAATATATAGCAATATAGTGAATATTCGAAAAAATCAACAAAAAAAATCACAATCTACACTACTCCTAAAGTCAAAGATATTGCAGCCTTCTCATTGGCCCACAAGCTAGAAGCAAGGAAGGATCATGTGTACTGATTTAAAAAAAAACTTGAATATTCGAAATTACGAATATATATCACTATATTCTAAATATTAGCGAATTCTCAAAGTGCCAATATTTGCGATAAAAATTTTCAATTCGAATATTCGTGATCAACACTACTGAACATCGGAAAATCTGTGGATAGACCTTAAAAGAGCAGTGCATGCAAAATGGCCCAGGAATCTCACAGAATGGGAAGACTTTTGCAAGGAAGAATGGATGAAAATCCCTCATACAAGAACTGAAAAACTCTTAGCTGGCTACAAAAAGTGTTTACAAAAGCTGTAATACTTTCCAAAAGGAGGACTGCTATGTACAAACCATGCAGGATGCTTTTTCTTCATGTCCTTTTACTTTTTTGTTATTTTAAAAACATAAAAGATGAAAAATATAAATTGTTTTTGCTAAAATTCAAAGGGAGTGTGTCATCTTTAACTTTTGCATGCCATTGTATATGGGATGCCAATATGTGTGTCCTACAAATATAATTGAAATACATGAAAACAATAGCCCCAATATGGCTAGAGAAACAGCCATAAAAAAAAGTTCAGAAAACTGTTCATTATATGTGCATTGACAATGACAATCACCCATATAAGCAGTAACCCGGACAAGGGTTACCCTATACTGGAACCTATTACACACTCGTTTATGTGTTCCCTCCTTTAGTGCTCAAGGATTCATCAGGGAGAATGGTGTCCAGGTGACATTTAACAGCTTGTCAGGGTTTCAAACCAATATATATATAATTGTGTGTGTATGGCATTCACCACACAGGGGAAATAATTGACAATCCCAGAGTCCATATTAACAATATACAGTCAAAAACAAAAGACCAAATCACAGCTCAGCTAAGCATGGGCATAGTTACCACTACCATCTTTCCTGTGCTCACTTGAGCCTGAAAGGAAATTAGAGGTTGTCCCACAAAATAATATTCAACATTTTTCAAACCAGGACCTGGATCTGAATAAGTTTGTAATTAGGGATGAGCGAACTCGAACTGTATAGTTCGGGTTCGTACCGAATTTTGGGGTGTCCGTGACACGGACCCGAACCCGGACATTTTCGTAAAAGTCCGGGTTCGGTGTTCGTCGCTTTCTTGGCGCTTTTGTGACGCTTTCTTGGCGCTTTTTGAAAGGCTGCAAAGCAGCCAATCAACAAGCGTCATACTACTTGCCCCAAGAGGCCATCACAACCATGCCTACTATTGGCATGGCTGTGATTGGCCAGAGCACCATGTGACTCAGCCTCTATTTAAGCTGGAGTCACATAGCGCCGCCCGTCACTCTGCTCTGATTAGCGTAGGGAGAGGTTGCGGCTGCGACAGTAGGGCGAGATTAGGCAGATTAACTCCTCCAAAGGACTTGATTAACTGATCGATCTGCAGCTGTGGATCATTGAGCTGCTGATCCTCAATTGCTCACTGTTTTTAGGCTGCCCAGACCGTTTGTCAGTCACATTTTTCTGGGGTGATCGGCGGCCATTTTGTGTCTTGTGGTGCGCCAGCACAAGCTGCGACCAAGTGCATTTAACCCTCAATGGTGTGGTTGTTTTTTGGCTAAAGCCTACATCAGGGTGAAGCTGTCACACCAAGTGCATTTAACCAGCAATAGTCTGTTTATTTTTTGGCCATATACTACATCAGGGGCAAGCTGCGCCTGTCACCAAGTGCATTTAACCCTCAATGGTGCGTTTGTTTTTTGGCTAAAGCCTACATCAGGGTGAAGCTGTCACACCAAGTGCATTTAACCAGCAATAGTCTGTTTATTTTTTGGCCATATACTACATCAGGGGCAAGCTGCGCCCGTCACCAAGTGCATTTAACCCTCAGTAGTGTGGTTGGTCAAGCTATCACACCAAGTGCATTTAACCAGCAATAGTCTGTTCATTTTTTGGCCATATACTAAATCAGGGGCAAGCTGCGCCCGTCACCAAGTGCATTTAACCAGCAATAGTCTGTTCATTTTTTGGCCATATACTACATCAGGGGCAAGCTGCGCCCGTCACCAAGTGCATTTAACCCTCAGTAGTGTGGTTGGTCAAGCTGTGACACCAAGTGCATTTAACCAGCAATAGTCTGTTCATTTTTTGGCCATATACTACATCAGGGGCAAGCTGCGCCCGTCACCAAGTGCATTTAACCAGCAATAGTGTGGTTATTTTTTGGCCATATCCCAGTCTAATTCTGTCACTAAATCCATACCGGTCACCCAGGGCCTAAATACTAGGCCTCAAATTTATATCCCGCTAAATCTCTCGTTACCGCTGTACTGTTGTTGCTGGGCAAGTTATTTAGTGTCCGTCAAAGCACATTTTTTGTTCTGGGTTGAAATACAATTCCCAATTTAGCAATTTCATAATTTAGTGGTTTCTGCTATATCAGAGCTATTTGAAATCTATCCCTAAAAGGGTATATAATATTCAAGGTGCACATAGGGTCATTCAGAATAACTTCACACACACCCGCTACTGTGCATTTCCAAGTCTAATTCTGTCACTAAACCCATACCTGTCACCCAGCGCCTAAATACTAGGCCTCAAATTTATATCCCGCTAAATCTCTCGTTACCGCTGTCCTGTTGTGGCTGGGAAAGTTATTTAGTGTCCGTCAAAGCACATTTTTTGTTCTGGGTTGAAATACAATTCCCAATTTAGCAATTTAAAAATTTAGTGGTTTCTGCTATATCAGAGCTATTTGAAATCTATCCCTAAAAGGGTATATAATATTCAAGGTGCACATAGGGTCATTCAGAATAACTTCACACACACACGCTACTGTGCATATCCCAGTCTAATTCTGTCACTAAATCCATACCTGTCACCCAGCGCCTAAATACTAGGCCTCAAATTTATATCCCGCTAAATCTCTCGTTACCGCTGTACTGTTGTTGCTGGGCAAGTTATTTAGTGTCCGTCAAAGCACATTTTTTGTTCTGGGTTGAAATACAATTCCCAATTTATCAATTTAAAAATTTAGTGGTTTCTGCTATATCAGAGCTATTTGAAATCTATCCCTAAAAGGGTATATAATATTCAAGGTGCACATAGGGTCATTCAGAATAACTTCACACACACACGCTACTGTGCATATCCCAGTCTAATTCTGTCACTAAATCCATACCGGTCACCCAGCGCCTAAATACTAGGCCTCAAATTTATATCCCGCTAAATCTCTCGTTACCGCTGTACTGTTGTTGCTGGGCAAGTTATTTAGTGTCCGTCAAAGCACATTTTTTGTTCTGGGTTGAAATACAATTCCCAATTTAGCAATTTAAAAATTTAGTGGTTTCTGCTGTATCAGAGCTATTTGAAATCTATCCCTAAAAGGGTAGATCATATTGAAGGTGCACATAGGGTCATTCAGAATAACTTCACACACACGCTACTGTGCATTTCCAAGTCTAATTCTGTCACTAAACCCATACCTGTCACCCAGCGCCTAAATACTAGGCCTCAAATTTATATCCAGCTGAATTTGAATACAATACATTGGGCCAAATAATATTTTTGTTGTTGTGGTGAACGATAACAATGAGGAAAACATCTAGTAAGGGACGCGGACATGGTCGTGGTGGTGTTAGTGGACCCTCTGGTGCTGGGAGAGGACGTGGCCGTTCTGCCACATCCACACGTCCTAGTGTACCAACTACCTCAGGTCCCAGTAGCCGCCAGAATTTACAGCGATATATGGTGGGGCCCAATGCCGTTCTAAGGATGGTAAGGCCTGAGCAGGTACAGGCATTAGTCAATTGGGTGGCCGACAGTGGATCCAGCACGTTCACATTATCTCCCACCCAGTCTTCTGCAGAAAGCGCACAGATGGCGCCTGAAAACCAACCCCATCAGTCTGTCAAATCACCCCCATGCATACCAGGGAAACTGTCTCAGCCTCAAGTTATGCAGCAGTCTCTTATGCTGTTTGAAGACTCCGCTGGCAGGGTTTCCCAAGGGCATCCACCTAGCCCTTCCCCAGCGGTGAAAGACATAGAATGCACTGACGCACAACCACTTATGTTTCCTGATGATGAGGACATGGGAATACCACCTCAGCATGTCTCTGATGATGACGAAACACAGGTGCCAACTGCTGCGTCTTTCTGCAGTGTGCAGACCGAACAGGAGGTCAGGGATCAAGACTGGATGGAAGACGATGCAGGGGACAATGAGGTCCTAGACCCCACATGGAATGAAGGTCGTGCCACTGACTTTCACAGTTCGGAGGAAGAGGCAGTGGTGAGACCGAGCCAACAGCGTAGCAAAAGAGGGAGCAGTGGGCAAAAGCAGAACACCCGCCGCCAAGAGACTCCGCCTGCTACTGACCGCCGCCATCTGGGACCGAGCACCCAAAAGGCAGCTTCAAGGAGTTCCCTGGCATGGCACTTCTTCAAACAATGTGCTGACGACAAGACCCGAGTGGTTTGCACGCTGTGCCATCAGAGCCTGAAGCGAGGCATTAACGTTCTGAACCTGAGCACAACCTGCATGACCAGGCACCTGCATGCAAAGCATGAACTGCAGTGGAGTAAACACCTTAAAACCAAGGAAGTCACTCAGGCTCCCCCTGCTCCCTCTTCTGCTGCTGCCGCCTCGGCCTCTTCTGCTGCTGCCGCCTCGGCCTCTTCCTCCGCCTCTGGAGGAACGTTGGCACCTGCCGCCCAGCAAACAGGGGATGTACCACCAACACCACCACCACCACCTCCGTCACCAAGCGTCTCAACCATGTCACACGCCAGCGTTCAGCTCTTCATCTCACAAACATTTGAGAGAAAGCGTAAATTCCCACCTAGCCACCCTCGATCCCTTGCCCTGAATGCCAGCATTTCTAAACTACTGGCCTATGAAATGCTGTCATTTAGGCTGGTGGACACAGACAGCTTCAAACAGCTCATGTCGCTTGCTGTCCCACAGTATGTTGTTCCCAGCCGGCACTACTTCTCCAAGAGAGCCGTGCCTTCCCTGCACAACCAAGTATCCGATAAAATCAAGTGTGCACTGCGCAACGCCATCTGTAGCAAGGTCCACCTAACCACAGATACGTGGACCAGTAAGCACGGCCAGGGACGCTATATCTCCCTAACTGCACACTGGGTAAATGTAGTGGCAGCTGGGCCCCAGGCGGAGAGCTGTTTGGCGCACGTCCTTCCGCCGCCAAGGATCGCAGGGCAACATTCTTTGCCTCCCGTTGCCACCTCCTCCTTCTCGGCTTCCTCCTCCTCTTCTTCCACCTGCTCATCCAGTCAGCCACACACCTTCACCACCAACTTCAGCACAGCCCGGGGTAAACGTCAGCAGGCCATTCTGAAACTCATATGTTTGGGGGACAGGCCCCACACCGCACAGGAGTTGTGGCGGGGTATAGAACAACAGACCGACGAGTGGTTGCTGCCGGTGAGCCTCAAGCCCGGCCTGGTGGTGTGCGATAATGGGCGAAATCTCGTTGCAGCTCTGGGACTAGCCAATTTGACGCACATCCCTTGCTTGGCGCATGTGCTGAATTTGGTGGTGCAGAAGTTCATTCACAACTACCCCGACATGTCAGAGCTGCTGCATAAAGTGCGGGCCGTCTGTTCGCGCTTCCGGCGTTCACATCCTGCTGCTGCTCGCCTGTCTGCGCTACAGCGTAACTTCGGCCTTCCCGCTCACCGCCTCATATGCGACGTGCCCACCAGGTGGAACTCCACCTTGCACATGCTGGACAGACTGTGCGAGCAGCAGCAGGCCATAGTGGAGTTTCAGCTGCAGCACGCACGGGTCAGTCGCACTACAGAACAGCACCACTTCACCACCAATGACTGGGCCTCCATGCGAGACCTGTGTGCCCTGTTGCGCTGTTTCGAGTACTCCACCAACATGGCCAGTGGCGATGACGCCGTTATCAGCGTTACAATACCACTTCTATGTCTCCTTGAGAAAACACTTAGGGCGATGATGCAAGGAGGTGGCCCAGGAGGAGGAGGAGGAGGAGGAGGAGGAGGAAGAGGGGTCATTTTTAGCACTTTCAGGCCAGTCTCTTCGAAGTGACTCAGAGGGAGGTTTTTGGCAACAGCAGAGGCCAGGTACAAATGTGGCCAGACAGGGCCCACTACTGGAGGACGAGGAGGACGAGGATGAGGAGGAGGTGGAGGAGGATGAGGATGAAGCATGGTCACAGCTGGGTGGCACCCAACGCAGCTCGGGTCCATCACTGGTGCGTGGCTGGGGGGAAAGGCAGGACGATGACGATACGCCTCCCACAGAGGACAGCTTGTCCTTACCCCTGGGCAGCCTGGCACACATGAGCGACTACATGCTGCAGTGCCTGCGCAACGACAGCAGAGTTGCCCACATTTTAACCTGTGCGGACTACTGGGTTGCCACCCTGCTGGATCCACGCTACAAAGACAATGTGCCCACCTTACTTCCTGCACTGGCGCGTGATAGGAAGATGCGCGAGTACAAGCGCACGTTGGTAGACGCGCTACTGAGAGCATTCCCAAATGTCACAGGGGAACAAGTGGAAGCCCAAGGCCAAGGCAGAGGAGGAGCAAGAGGTCGCCAAGGCAGCTGTGTCAATGCCAGCTCCTTTGAGGGCAGGGTTAGCATGGCAGAGATGTGGAAAACTTTTGTCAACACGCCACAGCTAACTGCACCACCACCTGATACGCAACGTGTTAGCAGGAGGCAACATTTCACTAACATGGTGGAACAGTACATGTGCACACCCCTCCACGTACTGACTGATGGTTCGGCCCCATTCAACTTCTGGGTCTCTAAATTGTCCACGTGGCCAGAGCTAGCCTTTTATGCCTTGGAGGTGCTGGCCTGCCCGGCGGCCAGCGTTTTGTCTGAACGTGTATTCAGCACGGCAGGGGGCGTCATTACAGACAAACGCAGCCGCCTGTCTACAGCCAATGTGGACAAGCTGACGTTCATAAAAATGAACCAGGCATGGATCCCACAGGATCTGTCCGTCCCTTGTCCAGATTAGACATTAACTACCTCCCCTTAACCATATATTATTGGACTCCAGGGCACTTCCTCATTCAATCCTATTTTTATTTTCATTTTACCATTATATTGCGAGGCTACCCAAAGTTGAATGAACCTCTCCTCTGTCTGGGTGCCGGGGCCTAAATATATGCCAATGGACTGTTCCAATGTTGGGTGACGTGAAGCCTGATTCTCTGCTATGACATGCAGAATGATTCTCTGCTGACATGAAGCCAGATTGTCTGTTACGGGACCTCTCTCCTCTGCCTGTGTGCTGGGCCTAAATATATGCCAATGGACTGTTGCAGTGGTGGCTGACGTGAAGCCTCATTCTCTGCTATGACATGCAGACTAATTCTCTGCTGACATGAAGACAGATTCTCTGTTACGGGACCTCTCTCCTCTGCCTGTGTGCTGGGCCTAAATATATGCCAATGGACTGTTGCAGTGGTGGCTGACGTGAAGCCTCATTCTCTGCTATGACATGCAGACTAATTCTCTGCTGACATGAAGCCAGATTCTCTGTTACGGGACCTCCCTCCTCTGCCTGGGTGCTGGGCCTAAATATATGACAATGGACTGTTACAGTGGTGGCTGACGTGAAGCCTGATTCTCTGCTATGACATGCAGACTAATTCTCTGCTGACATGAAGACAGATTCTCTGTTACGGGACCTCCCTCCTCTGCCTGTGTGCTGGGCCTAAATATCTGACAATGGACTGTTGCAGTGGTGGCTGACGTGAAGCCTGATTCTCTGCTATGACATGCAGACTGATTCTCTGCTGACATGAAGACAGATTCTCTGTTACGGGACCTCCCTCCTCTGCCTGTGTGCTGGGCCTAAATATCTGACAATGGACTGTTGCATTGGTGGCTGACGTGAAGCCTCATTCTCTGCTATGACATGCAGACTAATTCTCTGCTGACATGAAGACAGATTCTCTGTTACGGGACCTCTCTCCTCTGCCTGTGTGTGTGCTGGGCCTAAATATATGCCAATGGTCTGTTGCAGTGGTGGCTGACGTGAAGCCTCATTCTCTGCTATGACATGCAGACTGATTCTCTGCTGACATGAAGCCAGATTCTCTGTTACGGGACCTCTCTCCTCTGCCTGGGTGCTGGGCCTAAATATCTGACAATGGACTGTTGCAGTGGTGGCTGACGTGAAGCCTGATTCTCTGCTATGACATGCAGACTGATTCTCTGCTGACATGAAGACAGATTCTCTGTTACGGGACCTCCCTCCTCTGCCTGGGTGCTGGGCCTAAATATATGCCAATGGACTGTTGCAGTGGTGGCTGACGTGAAGCCTCATTCTCTGCTATGACATGCAGACTAATTCTCTGCTGACATGAAGACAGATTCTCTGTTACGGGACCTCTCTCCTCTGCCTGTGTGTGTGCTGGGCCTAAATATATGCCAATGGACTGTTGCAGTGGTGGCTGACGTGAAGCCTGATTCTCTGCTATGACATGCAGACTGATTCTCTGCTGACATGAAGACAGATTCTCTGTTACGGGACCTCCCTCCTCTGCCTGGGTGCTGGGCCTAAATATATGCAGTGGTGGCTGACGTGAAGCCTCATTCTCTGCTATGACATGCAGACTAATTCTCTGCTGACATGAAGACAGATTCTCTGTTACGGGACCTCTCTCCTCTGCCTGTGTGTGTGCTGGGCCTAAATATATGCCAATGGACTGTTGCAGTGGTGGCTGACGTGAAGCCTGATTCTCTGCTATGACATGCAGACTGATTCTCTGCTGACATGAAGACAGATTCTCTGTTACGGGACCTCCCTCCTCTGCCTGGGTGCTGGGCCTAAATATATGCCAATGGACTGTTGCAGTGGTGGCTGACGTGAAGCCTCATTCTCTGCTATGACATGCAGACTAATTCTCTGCTGACATGAAGACAGATTCTCTGTTACGGGACCTCTCTCCTCTGCCTGTGTGTGTGCTGGGCCTAAATATATGCCAATGGACTGTTGCAGTGGTGGCTGACGTGAAGCCTGATTCTCTGCTATGACATGCAGACTGATTCTCTGCTGACATGAAGCCAGATTCTCTGTTACGGGACCTCTCTCCTCTGCCTGGGTGCTGGGCCTAAATATATGCCAATGGACTGTTGCAGTGGTGGCTGACATGAAGCCTGATTCTCTACTATGACATGCAGACTGATTCTCTGCTGACATGAAGACAGATTGTCTGTTACGGGACCTCTCTCCTCTGCCTGGGTGCCGGGGCCTAAATATCTGAGAATGGACTGTTCCAGTGGTGGGTGACGTGAAGCCAGATTCTCTGCTATGGGACCTCTCTCCAATTGATTTTGGTTAATTTTTATTTATTTAATTTTTATTTTTATTCATTTCCCTATCCACATTTGTTTGCAGGGGATTTACCTACATGTTGCTGCCTTTTGCAGCCCTCTAGCTCTTTCCTGGGCTGTTTTACAGCCTTTTTAGTGCCGAAAAGTTCGGGTCCCCATTGACTTCAATGGGGTTCGGGTTCGGGACGAAGTTCGGATCGGGTTCGGATCCCGAACCCGAACATTTCCGGGATGTTCGGCCGAACTTCTCGAACCCGAACATCCAGGTGTTCGCTCAACTCTATTTGTAATTACAGTAAGTAAAATTTTAGGATACGCCCCTAAAAAAGGACACACACCCCTGAGCTGCCAGCTTGAAAAAAATATAGCAGAGCAATTGGAGCAATGAATGGGGAGAGCTCTTGAACCATTTGAGGTGCAGGGCTGATTCTAGCTGTGTTAGAAAGAGATTGTCAAGTATTCTATGATGTTTGATTTTAATTTTTTTACATTAATCATGCGATAAGCCCAATAAGGAGCAGCAAAGTGTCCAGCTCACCCAGACATCAAAGACAATGCACAAAAGTGTAGGGAGGCACATACACTGTAGAAGGAATACAAGGATCCAGCATTGGGTGCTATATAAAATTATACAAAATTGACCACATAAACCCAGGCAAGATGCTTATGAGTTTCAGGCTAATACAGCTCTGTAGTCATAGCAAAGGTGCAAGCATCTGCTGTCCTGTGACCATGTGGATTTTATGGGAACCTAAAAAAAGCCATAATTTTATACAGTATCAGATGCTGGATCCACATCTTCACGTGTTGACCCTGAAAAGCAAATATGTATATTCATAATAGAATCAATACATTTGTTGCCTATATTCAAGTTAATTTAAGGAACCTTATATATTCCAATTGTTATAATCTTTATGTGGTGAGCTACAGGCTATCTACTGTATAACCCTTCCTTTTCTTATATTTCTGAAACAAAATAAGGTCTAAGTTCAAGTTGTTGTAAATGATAAAGGGATGAACAACACTATTGATTGGTTTTTGTTATTATTCAAGATTTGATGTAATTTCACTGTATTTTGAGTTGGAAAAGACTTGCACCTTCAAACGACTTTATTGGTTCCAATTGACACTCAGGCAACTTTTTCATTTGCTTTGTGGATTTCTTGTGTATTCATATGGGCCTTTATATCTCCCGGACATGTTCTTGGGAATTTTTGATATTCAGTTATGTAGTTGTATTAAAATTTGATAGATTTTCAAATAAGGAAAGCAACGGTCCCAGTGTAGTCTTTTCTGCAGATCCATGGATTTTTTACATACACTGTACATGTATATATACTGTAAATTAATTTGATTTAACATATACATATGCCTCTTATTTGATTCATGATTGGAAAATATCCTTTGTTGATGATAACCGCTCCTCAATCATCATTTTCTTTCTTTTTGTCTTTTTGACATTAGGACCATCTAAATTTTTACTGCACTGGAAGCAGCCTTGGAAACTTGATTCTTTCAATTAAATGTGAAGAAGCCGACAGCATAGAATATTTAAGAATTATACTCAGGTGTGTAAAATAGAAGTATTAGAGTATACACAGCTCTATTCACATGTTACAGTCAAAAACTGTTTATGCCTTGTTTTTAGCAAAATCATGGCAACACCTTAGCTTGACCCATGTAGACCCTTACAGTTTTGCACCTTCAACCATCCTGGGCATGGCAGACATATAGCAAAAAAATAAAGCATGGTTACTGTGTGTGCCTATGTACCTGTAATGTTCAAAGAAGGATTATACTCCTTGAAAGCTGGATGGACAGGTGCCCGGCGGAGGGAATGGTGCCCCTCTATATGCAAATAGAAGAACCATAGCACTCTTGATTTTTGATTCAATTAGTGAATAATGTTATTTGTGATCCACAAGGGAATCATAAAATATCATATACTGTTATGAGGTCCATTCCAGGCACTGGCCATAAATGTCACTCAATTGTGATAGGTAAAGGGAGAGGTCATGGGGTACAATTCCTAGAGCAGTAAGCTGGTGCTCAGTGCAGGTCATGCTCTTAAGAAATCTAGCATAGCGCATATAGCACAGGCAGCTGAGTGCATGACCTACACTACACCAGTACCAGTTGTCTGGACATTGTACCCTGCAATCCTCTCTCTACCTGATGCAGCTGACTGTGATGTTTGTGACTAAGGTCTGGGATGGACCAAAGCTTTAACAGTTGATACAATCACTCCAAAACTTGCTAAACTCATAAGAGATTATTTTATAAATTTATTTGCTAATAATTGTGGATCACAAGTATTATTCCTTAATTGCATCAGACATCAATAATGCTGTGGTTCTTCTACAAGGACAGACTCAAAGCATTAAGGTCTTTGATTGGTCCTTGTAACTAAATCGGTTGTTGTAACCAAGGCACATTCAGCTACAGTATATGTTGTCAGTGCAGTAGAAAGTAATGTGCTCCACTGATAGCTTCAAGCTAGAGTGCACCTTTCAAGCCAACCATCCAACCATGATGGAGAGTAAGGAGAGCCTATATGAGATGCCCGTGTACTTCAAAATGTACCATTACATGCATACATTTTACTTACATTAAAAGTTATGAACACCTTTCATGGTAATATTTGTATGATTGTGTTTTACTCATTTTGGGGGTAAAATAATTTTTCAGTTGGTCTTCATTAAAAAATTTCAACAGTCTTTGTTCTACAGGGTTAAGTTTATGTCTATCTGCAGAGTATCTTGCTTTCAGTTTCACACTGAACCTGAGAAGTTGCTAATCTGAAATATCAATGTATAGCCTTTATCTCTGAACTCCCGACAGCTCATAAACACTCAGTATAGCCATCAGAGCAGCTACCTGACGGGTTCAGTCTGAAACTGAAATAGCTTGCAGAAGGACTAAAATGTGAACCGGTACTATAGAACAAAAACTTGAAAATTGACCAATGAAATTATTATTTTTTTACTTCAAAATAATAAAATGCAATCATAAAATGTTGTCCCCCAAGGTTATCATAGCCTTTAAAGACGTGATCCTTCATCACAGCAGATAGGTTTATTTTGTATGATTCTGGTGAAAAATAAAATAAAAATAAATAAAAAAAGGCTTTTACATTTTTGTACATTTTTTAAAAGGTTGCATTTTTTACTGCATTTGAAGTATGTTGTATTCAAATAATATATGTGACTTCTATATAGGTCTAAAGCAAAAACTCTACATGAACGAATCCCGCTGGCTGGGTTCAACAAACTTCCCAGTGTTCCCCAGATAGCAAAGGTGAGCTTGAATTATCCCACCTTAACTTTGTAACTGTCACCTGATCTCACACAATGCATTATTTTCTGGTAGCAGTATACCAGCAGACTTGAATTTAGCTTTATACTACATGAAAGGAGAAGAAATCATTGTTAAAATTGAATTAATTAAGAGATAAGTTGTTACAAGGTGTAGGAAGGCGCAAGGGTCCGTCGTTGACAGAAGGTATGTGTCACTGAGGTTCCTGGCCTCGATGAAGTAAGAGCCGGTATTGTCAGGTGTCAGCGGCAGCTAGTGCTGACTGACACTTTGTTATTTAGTATAGCTTTATAGTTGGTCCAGCACGGCTCTTACTGGGTGGGTGGCTACTCCCCACGTTCCAGGCCGAGTCTTGGGAGGCTTATAAAAAACAGCCAGGACTGTCAGGTGGTTTGGATTACCTCCCTCTGACAGTGGAGCTGTGGAGATCTCTTCGCTTAGGCCTGAAGGTGAGCAAGCCGCCTTAAAGCCTGCAAGTGGACTTTCTGAGGCTGAGCCTTCAGCCAGGTGTGAACTGTCACCCAGGATACCAGGTGAACGTTATTTAGTTTTTTCTGTGTGTGAACAAGCACCAAGCCTGAAAAGGGACTGTTGTGTTATGTTATGAGTGTGAATAAACACTGAAGATTGATTTACAACTTGGTCTATAATGTGTCCGCTAACCTGCCTACCAGAGCGAATCCCCACAAAGGTTACTGCACATTTCATGAAGATTTGAATCTAGAAAACTGTCCACAATCTGCATTTTACATTTTGTACAATCACATGATGATAAATCCTAATTTTAAATAGCGGACTTGTCATATTCCATCAGATATGTCTGTGGGATATATGTACAGACCATTCCGTTTTCTTAAAAGCTCGTTAGTAAACTCAATTAATCTCTTTGAATCTCATTTTCTAATTGTGAACCCTTGTTGCTCTTATGGCAGGCCTTATGTGATGACGCCACTGGGCTCAAATTTAATCCTGTTCTCTACCCCAAGGTACGTTGCATATTTACTTTTTTAAATGGTAAATTGACATTTAAATTCTCAGTTCACTAAGGCTAATTTCACACAAGCAATGTTTCCATCTGTGTGTTGTCCAGGTTTAGAAAGGTAAGCACCTGGACTGAACAGTGACCCATTCAACTGAAAGGGTATCTTTAATGGGCAACTTTCTGCCCTTTTGCCTTTGTTGGTTTTTCCAATTCAAATACATAGGTTTGTAGGAAAAGCTCCCTACACTCGTCTATGTTGGCTGTCTGGAAAATGGGTTACTTCAGAATGATGTGTTTACACTTATCAGAGAGAGTAAGGCTACTTTCACACTAGCGTTCGGCTGTCCGCTCGTGAGCTCCGTTTGAAGGGGCTCACGAGCGGACCCGAACGCAGCCGTCCAGCCCTGATGCAGTCTGAATGGAGCGGATCCGCTCAGACTGCATCAGTCTGGCGGCGTTCAGCCTCCGCTCCGCTCGCCTCCGCACGGACAGGCGGACAGCTGAACGCTGCTTGCAGCGTTCGGGTGTCCGCCTGGCCGTGCGGAGGCGTGCGGATCCGTGCGGATCCGGCCACACTTACAATGTAAGTCAATGGGGACGGATCCGTTTGAAGATGCCACAATATGGCTCAATCTTCAGGCGGATCCGTCCCCCATTGACTTTACATTGAAAGTCTGGACGGATCCGTACGAGGCTATTTTCACACTTAGCTGTTTTTATGCTAAAATAATGCAGACGGATCCGTACTGAACGGAGCCTCCGTCTGCATTATTATGATCGGATCCGTTCAGAACGGATCCGATCGAACGCTAGTGTGAAAGTAGCCTAAACTAACTCTAAGGTAGATAGCGTTACAAAGAACAAAAAAAAACAAAAAACTTTATTGATATACAAGGCATAAAAGGCTATCTGCCCAATAGTGTAAAATTATAAAACCGAGGGTAGGGAATAGTGCGCACCCCCTGGTGTATTGTGCTAAACTGCCCTCACTTGTCCTGCTAGATATCCTGTGTATGGCGGACACACTTATCTACTAGCATTGTCCACTTGAACTAGCAGCAGTATGGCATATGATCAAGCAAGCACACACTTCTAGGGCGCCACAACAGACAGACCATAGGTCAAACATCCATACCAACACCTGTCCGTGTCCTATATGTCTTTGTTATCAATCTAGGTACACTGGATATTGTGGTGCACAAACGACCTCTCTAGTCTATCTCCCTAAACAGACCCTCTCAATATAGGCTATATACCGTACATAGTTCTTCTTGCACTCAACACGTTTCATTGCTGTAAAAACAGCATTTCATCAGGGGCAAACACGGAGATGGTTTAGACCTACAAAAAGTATTGTGCGCCACTAATGGTGTGCGCACAATACCACATAGCCTCCGGCACTATGACTGCCGTGGCACAGCCGCTGAGTGCCGCTGTTAAATGACAGTAGCCATACCCACCAGGAGGAGCCTACCTGCGGAACGTCCAATCAGACAGGGGAGGCAGAAAGAGACATGCCTCCCCCTGCAGGTACAGTAAGCGGCATACTCCGGGGGATAGCAGATTTAAGTTGAGGGTGAGTAGGGAGCGGCTTCTAAATACATGAATATTGCACACATTTTCCACCATTTGCCATCAGCGATTGGCACCTATTCTTTATGTACCTGGCGATGTCATATGCGATGTTCACGACCCGGACATGTATTTAGAAGCCGCTCCATAATCACCCTCAACTTACATCTGCTATCCCCAGAGTATGCCGCTTACTGTACCTGCAGGGTAGAGGCATGTCTCTTTCTGCCTCCCTGTCCGATTGGACGTCCCAAGGAGGTTTCTCCTGGTAGGTGTGGCTACTGTCATTTAACAGCGGCACTCGGCTATGTGGTATTGCGCGCACACCACCAGTAGCAATACTTTTTGCATGTCTAAACCATCTCCGTGTTTGCTCCTGATTACCTGCTGTTTTTACAGCAATGAAACGAGTTGAGTGCAAGGAGAAATATGTATATAGCCTATATTGAGAGGGTCTGTTTAGGGAGATAGACTAGAGAAGTCGTGTGTGCACCACAATATCCAGTGTACCTAGATTAATAACATGGACATATAGGACACGGACAGGTGTTGGTATGGATGTTTGACCCATGGTCTGTCTGTTGTGGCGCCCTAGAAGTGTGTGCTTGCTTGATCATATGCCATACTGCTGCTAGTTCAAGTGGACAATGCTAGTAGATAAGTCCGCCATACACAGGATATCTAGCAGGACAAGTGAGGGCAGTTTAGCACAATACACCGCACTATTCCCTACCCTCGGTTTTATATTAAACTATTGGGCAGATAGCCTTTTATACCTTGTATACCAATAACATTTTTAGTTTTTTTGTTCTTTGTAACGCTATCTACCTTAGAGTGAATTTGCTGTCTGGAAAATGGATGCGTTTTCTACTGGCCATTTGAGGCCTAAGACATTTATGAACAAATTGCAACTAGGGTACAAACCCACATTGAAGCTTCCTGCATACAACCAGGGGCGTAACTACCATAGCGGCAGACCATGCGACTGCTATGGGGCCCAGGGCAAGAGGGGTGGACCAGTTGTATCATCTCCTCTTCTACTGGGGGTGAAAACATGGTCAGGACTCTACCCTGTAAAGAACCAACTTTTAGCAAATGAGAAAAAATGAAAAAGTAGAAAAATTGGTCCAAGGGTCACTGAAAAGGGTTTAGGTGGAAACCCTTCTGTCCTGCTGGTGTGATCCATGGGACCCTTACTTCTCTATGTACGCCACTGCATACAACCAAGCCGTGCCCTCATGCCCCAGCCAATGGCTACATGATTTTACAGCTAAACCATGCCGCAACTGGCTGCTGTGGCTGAATGTGGCTCTGTATCATGAGGCCAGCCATGGGGTCGCACCCCAGACATCACTATTTCCTTTGTCAACAGGGTGTGTCCCTACACAGCTGACACTGTCAGCTCTGTTTGTCCAGTGTGAGTTTGGATGGACATGGCCCATTGACAAAGATAATGAACACTCAGTTGTCAAAGTCCATGAAGAATAACAGAAGAATGACTCAACAATAAGATCTAAGAAAAGCTGCTCTAGAACTGTTATGTCAGGGAGAGGACAAGCACTTACTAATATAGATATGTTGGGAGACCAGAATAGCCCTCTGACCCCACCCTAAAGAGAATGATGTGTGGCAGTTTTAATTCAGTTTTTGAGCCAAAGACAGAAGTTGGTTGGAGAGGAATGAGAACTATAAATGAAACTTATTTCTTTGTGCTGAATCCACTTCTGACTTTGGCTCAAAAACTGCATCAATAACTGCCACAAAAAGCTTTGTGTGACCTCACCCTTAAAATATATTTGATGCAAAGTGCAGTTTCAACACTAGGTAGCAGCGGTCTACAATTTAAGACCCCTATACACATTCAGTGAGTGCACCAGCCAGCAATTTAATATGTATGTAGCGAACCGGACCGCAGGAGCAATCTGTGAGTGCACGGTGGGCGGATGGGGGTAGTAGTCGTACTCACGAGTTTTGTAGCTCCCTGGGCCAGCGTGAAATGATGGATAAGACAGCACTAAATCCTCCGGGGAACTCTCTAGTCCAGGGATCACCAGCCGGATGGTACTTGAGGTGCCCTTGATGGTATAGGCCAGTGATGGTGAACCTTTTACAGACCGAGTGCCCAAACTGCAACATAAACCCACTTATTTATCGCAAATCTTCCATGTACTTTATCATTTATCTACAATAGCCTGCCTACATTCAGTGCGCTGCCTGTGCTGTTCATGGTGCGCCCTGCGCTAAAGACTGACAGGAGAAGTCTAAGGCATATTGGTACAACATAGACGTTTTCCAGGGTGTGGGTGCCCACAGAGAGGGCTCTGAGTGCCGCCTCTGGCACCCGTGCCATAGGTTCGCCATCACTGGTATGGGCGCTTAGGGTGCCTTTGAGGCTGGGACCCCGGTTGTTTGTGACGCCAGCACCGTTAGGTGCAAAGGTTGGTGGTGGAAAAGATGAGGAGTCGGTTGTATTAAAACAGTTGAACTTTTACTTAAACCACTTGACTCCAGGTAGTCAGTACAGTTCATTTATATGGCATAAAGATATGACTCCGATATTGGTTTAGCTGTAATCCTTGTAACAGGCTGGACAGTTGTCAGTTAAGGAGTTTTCCTAAGACTTTTAGTTTAACCGGCAAGAAAAAGTCTCTAAGTCCACACTCTATACTCAGGTACTGAATATAATAACTCCTCCGGGTCAGTAGCAATCCACAGGGCGGCTCCCTAATGGCAGGCATCAGTCTTCTGCTCCATTCTTTGGAAAGGATGCTCACTGAAGAATTACGGTCCACTATGTCCATAGAGGCATGTGGTAAAGGATAATTTTGCGCATTAATCATCCAGCTGTGTCCAGGTACTTTTAGGTTCCTCCTGGTCACTGGTGCTTGAGAAGTCCATTGGCTAATGTAGCTCTAACCTCTTCTCTATATCCAGACGTAGACTCACTGGTCTGAGCTGTGCTGCTGTAATACTGTTCTCTATGCTCCCTTAGCTTGATCAGGGCCAAGGGGCTAAAATAGCAGCTACATTGTGGACTAGGCCTGTCCTGCTCCTCCATTAACTTCCTACCTTTATGCAAAAGTTTAAAGTGTCCCCTTTTCACACAGAGTGGGACACTGCATGTATGAGGGCCTCCAGACTCTCCTCTGACAGATGATTTGGAGGAGAAAAAGATCAGGTGGTTTCAATTTCAATACTCAGAGAAGATAATCACCGCCATCATGGGTGTCAAGCAGCAAGCACAATTCACTGCACAAAATGCACCAAAATGATACGCAACTGACAATACTGGCTAATTCTTCAGGCCGATGTTAAAGGCTGAGAACTTTGCCAATATCTTCCAGTCAGGAACATATCGGAGCCCCTCATGCACCACGTCACGGTGTCTCAGCACGCATGGGGTCCTACCACTAAACTGCCCGTGGTGTGTGAACCAGGTCTGAACCAACTCACAGCCAGGCTCTCACATGCCTCCATAGTGCTATCACCAACGCACTGTGAGGTAGGATAAAGCTGTGAGCCGCACCTACAACAGACCATGTGACACAGAAGCTACCAGGTGCAAAAGAACGTTACCAACAAAATAAAGTGGCACATTCCACACACATAAGGACAAAAACTCACTGAAAAAAGTGGCCTAAAATTGGCTAGTATTGTCAGTTGCGTATCATTTTGGTGCATTTTTTGCAGTGAATCGTGTATGTATATTTTTTCATCTGCACAATGTATCATTTTGTGTAAGATGTCCTTGTGGTGCATGCGGTCCGCCCCGGCATCCTCCATTGTATGCATTTTTTTTTGCTGGGGATTGCCGTTGTCTGCGGACCGCATGCGGAGGAATTGCTCCCCCGGTTATAGACACGCTACAGTGTCTGGGTTTGGAGCTTTTTCACCCGTTTAGGCCACTTTTTTCAGTGAGTTTTTGTCAAGCAGTAAGCACCTTTTCCTCTCTCCCCATTGAAAACACATGCATGCTCGACCAAACCCAAGCATGTATATGCATGCCAGAAGAAATAGCTGTTGGCAAACTGAACGTTCCGAATCCAGTTGTGAATAAAAAAAATTAAAAAAATAATAATAATAATTGCTGTAAAACTCCACTGTGTAGACCCTACCCCTTGTTTAAGGCTGCACACGTTTAGGGGACGATTTTTCTGCTTATCCTGCAGCAGATTAACAAAATTTGTGATCATTTGCCACAGATTTCACCTCTCACATTAAAAAGAGTGAAATCTGCTGCGAAAATGCACAAAATACATTGACTTGTTTTGGTTTTTACACATGTACACAGCGGGACAGTTTATTCATGGGAAAATTCCACAGCCTGTAGAGTTAATAATTTGCTGGTAAATCGGCACAGAAAATCCCCAGCGAGAGCACTCGTGAATTTGCCCTGAAATACCACCATATCCGAGCATTTATGTTTTTTTTTTTATTAAATTAACCATTGAACTATGTTTTTTTTTCCCTCCAGGCGTCACAAATGATTGTTGCTTATGATGAACATGAAATCAACAATACCTTCAAGTTTGGTGTTATATATCAGAAGTTTAGGCAAGTAAGTGCAAGGTCATCCTTATCATACATATGCTTCCTATGAATATCCTGCATTCGCTTGATGATTGACGGACATCAGCCATCCTATGGATTATTAAGTGATTTCATAGTTAAAACGTTTTCATTTTGTTAGCTTTTTTAAGGTTCTGTGCACACTGTCATATTTTAGCTCCATGCAGGAGCTGTATATCTTGTGCCTGGAAGATCGGCAAAGTATTAGGGCTGTTTTACATGAGCGGATGCCGTGCGTGTCATCCGCTGCGTGAAAGAGAGCCAAGCCCCGTACTGGACAGCAGAGACACGGAGCATTAACAAGATTGATATTGCTCTTTGCCTCTCTGTGACCATTTTACTACAAAATCATGGTGACAACTTTATCTCACTGTGAAATTGTAGTAGTAAAAAGATCTCAGAGAGGCAAAGAGCATTGTCAATCATGTTAATGCTCCGTGTCTCTGCTGTCTAGATCGCGGCTTGGTTGTCTTTCACGCAGCGGATTCCACGCTGCACTGTCCTGTTCCAATCTCTTCTTTAGTACTAAATATACGGTGTCTGCACTTTGCTGTAAAGCCCCCTTTACACATGAATTTGGTCAAACATTTTTTGCTACTTAAAAAATGCCACAAAAACTCTAGGTAGTTTTATGCATGTAATATGCTTTTTTATGGATTTTTTGTGTTGTTGCTCTCTTCACGCATGTGTGTGAACACAAAAAAAAACACACACCAATTGAAAAAATGTCACTATGAAAAAAAAAGTTTCCTACATTTCAAAATTCTCATATACTTTCAGCTGACATCTAGAGTTACTAGTTCTGCCTCAAAAAAAAAAAATGGTATAAATCAAGCGGATTGTCCATTTTGATACTTTTTTCCATTACACCATTTGCCGTATTGGAAAAATATTTTTCTATTTTATTAGTACGGGAGTTTTCCGGCGAGGTGATGCCCATAATGTTTATATTTTTTATTTATTCATGTATTTTATTTTCTTTCTTTTTTTAAGGAAAGTGGGCTGATTTCAATTTTTATATTTTTTATATTATTTTACATTTTATTTTTTTATTTTTTTGTAGCCTCTTTAGAAGACTAACCATGTTCACTACTTTTTTATTGAATATTATCATATTGCAAATAGCAGTATGGTGATATGTGAATTGCAGATTTCTTATGTTGGCCTACCAACTGCTGGCCAACATAGGAAATGCGGCTCTAATACGCTCTAATAGAATGAATTACCGGCATCCCCAATCGCCGCACAGGGATGCTGGTATTAACCCAGAAGCACTCTCTTCCGGGTTTTTCACTAACACTTGATCACGGCATCTAAAGGCTGTAATGACCGCGATCGGCATTATTGCTGGTCGTGGTCATTAACCACGGGCCTCTGCTGCTTGAAACGGCAGAGACCGGCTGGCAATGTCGCCCGCTGCGCGCGCAAGCGGGCGCTATGTTTAAAAATTGCTCCAACTTACATTACCGGCGCTGGTAGTGAAAGAGTTAATCCCTCAATTCACCAGCATAAAGCAAATACATATACTTAAAGGGGTTTTCTGGGAATCAAACATTTCCAGTTTGCATCAGTATGCTTTAAAATAATAATATATGAAGGTAGCTGTAATTTTGTACTGTATTTCTCTTACCTTTATTGCTCCTATCCCCCGTTTTGGGCTGTCCAAGCAGCTCTTTCTTCTTTCCTGTACTGTTATGTCCATGGTTGTGTCAAAGCAGCAGCGGGGGCAGTGATAGGGGAGGGTCTAAGTAAGTAGCTGGAGGGGCTATATACAGTATATAGTCCAAATTGAAAAAAAGCATGGGGAAGGTGTACATGAGGCAAGATACTACATGAACATGCTTTTTATATACATTTGTATTTATTTTTTATTTATTTGCTGTTATTTTAATGGATTGGGGGCAGCAAGGAAAACGTGAGCTGTACCTCCTCTGTATTTCTCTATGTCGGTCAGTGATCTATATATGTCCTTGTACTGATCACTGTTATTAGTGCTCTAGGGAAATGCTAGGAAAACAAACCTTTTGTCTGCCCAGAATCCTCTTGCCTAGTGACAAAAAAAATCTATACTCATGATGAACAGATTTAACATGCTGTATTGTTCGTACAGTTTTAAATAACACATTGGTAAATGTTGCTACATGTAATGTAAGATATGTGTCAATGCTCGCATGCAAATTCAAAGGATTTCACAATCAATGTGACACATGCAGGAGATAATCGTAAGATCAATACATGGCGCGACTTGGCCTTCAGAACAATTATTTGCAGCTATTAAAAGCTAAAGCTGTCGCCTAATCTGCAAAGATTGATGGTAAGACGTATGTGTAACTACTTTATTCATGACATATGGCGAACAAGTAAATTTCCCCTACTTCATTTGCAGTCCAAGAAGCATCTGCTCTAGCTGCAGGCAAAGATAAGTATTACTGACGGAGTAATACAAATACAGGCAGGGTGCGCTGTGATCAGCGCTTACCTGCTAATACCTTACAGCAGCACAATGTCGTTCTGCAGGTCTGAACTTTTTCATTTGTTAATCCTTGTGTATGTCTATATGGAAAACGCAGCGGGTACCTACAGCCAACACCAACCTGTGGCTCTCTCCAACTGTTTCTAAACTACAACTCTCTGCGTGCCCTTACAGTCTCCAACACAGAAAGCTAGGAGACTACTGAACTATAATATACATTAGCTTTAGGTGAACATCCACTAAAATATATCAGCTCTCTTTAGCACCTAAAGGGGTTGTCTCACTTCAGCAAATGGCATTTTTTATGTAGAGAAAGTTAACACTAAGCACTTACTAATGTATTGTGATTGTCCATATTGCTTCCTTTGCTGGCTGGATTCATTTTTCCATCACATTACACACTGCTCATTTCCATGGTTACGACAATCTAGCAGCGGTGGTCGCGCTTGCACACTATAGAAAAAAGCACCAGCCTATGTGAGTTCCCATAGTCCCGGCCACCAGAGAGGCCTATACTTTTTCCTATAGTGTGCAAGCACGGCCACCGCTGATGGATTGTCATAACCATGGAAACGACCGGTGTATAATGTGATGGAAAAATGAATCCAACCAGCAAAGGAGACAATATGGACAATCACAATACATTAGTAAGTGGCTTGTATTAACTTTCTCTACATGATAAATGCCACTTGCTGAAGTGAGACAACCCCTTTAAGTTTAAATGGAGGGTCTAAAAAATTGATATGAGATAAATAGAGCTCAAAGTCATCGGCTCAAGAGTATCATAACCACTGTGGTTGGTCAAGGGACAATGATCATTATTGCTCGGGGACACAGACTGCCCAGCAGGCATGGGGCTATTTTCTTACACCAATAATAAGAATTATTAAGAAGTACATTGATTCACTCTCCAAGGTGCTGAAACATATTTGGGTAACCTGCGGTCCATTTGCTAGTTTCTAAGACATCTTCTATAATACAGTAAATGCTTTTTCCATACCCTGCCTTATCTAAGTATATCTACCTATGACTATGTATCCCAAGCAGTTAACAACAATGTTTGACATATGAGAAAAGTTGCTCGCCAAATTTGAAAACGGGAGAGAAAAGTGGGCATGGCATCCAAAAACACGTAGGCAAAACCATGCAACTGTTATCAGGCATGGGGGAGAGGGGGCTGAACTGCTTTTTCTGTTCTATATCCATACATAGTATGATGGAATCTGCAATGGATGCCCCTGATGGAGCCTGCGACCAAAGTGTGAACGGATCCTAAATTGGCCTCCTATAAAAATGGCCATAATGTTATTGAGAAAAAAGAAAGTTGTAGTGTGAGCCTCAAGAAGAACCGAAATGACCAGGTGTGATTACAGTCTCTGTACAATGCTGTGGAATATGTTGTCTCTGAGGACAGGACAGCTCTACAGTGAGCAGGACTTTCAGTTCCGCAAAATGCAGAATGCAGACAGTCGGTATCCATGTTTTGCAGATCCGCAAATAGGAATAATTGTTGGATTCTTAAATTGTTAAACCGGAAAAACATAATAAAACGGATAATTCATTCACTGAGCAGTTAATTGCCACCTCACAATTTAAACTCATCAATCAGATTCTCTATTACCCAGGCTTATTTAAAGCAATGTAGTTTGAGACATTACAAAGTACAGGATTTATATAATGTAAAGAGACCATTGCACATGAAATCTCTAAAATAACAGTTAGTCATTGTTAGATAAGGTGAACCTCAAGGCTAGGGCTCCATGGCATCAAGGTAAAATTGTGGAATTGCAAAGGAATGCTGAGAAGTTCCTGGCTTTGCCCCCTTCCATTTGGAATTGAAAAATGAATTTAGTACCATATGAAAGCTTGATATCTTGTTATGTAACTGTGCAAATATCAGATGTTTACAATTGTTATAACTATTTTTAATTTCAGGTAGAACCTGAGATGGCAGAGGCACAAGAAAGTTTCACGTCTGTAGAATTACGGGTCGTCATAAAGTTTTTGTTTCTCCACGGAAAGGATATTGAAACTGAGGACACTTCTCCCCTAGTGTTTGTGACATCTCAGTGTGAATGTCCTTTGCAGAATTTCCCTGGAGAAACAAAAACTTCATGACAGCCCGTAAATCAACATACGTGAAACTTCCTTGTGCCTCTGCCATCTCAGGTTCTACCTGAAATTAAGCCCTTCCTGACCAGCGGCATAATAGTACAGCGCAACAGGACGTGACTTGACACCCAACGGTGTACTATAACGGCTCGCTGATCGGGAGGATGCAGGAGCTGCGCCCGCCCTTCAGCTGCAGGGGATCGGCTGTTCCCCTGGCCGGACCCCTGCTGTATGCGCCGGCATTGGTGAAAACACTGATGCCGGCGCATTAGCCTCTTCTATGCCGCGGTCAGCACTGACCGCAACATAGAAGGGGTTTACTGCGGGTGAGGGAGCCCATCGGGTACCTGCGCTGCTGTGGCGGGGACCCGACGGGTGAAAAGGCAGCCCAATGCCGTGCAGAGGCTATCCAATGCCTTGCACGGCATTGGGACCTGCCTTCTACAGGTGTCCAGGACATCCAGCCTCAGGCTGGGTCTCCTAGGCAACCTGTTAGTGTATTACTCTGTGTAATACACTAACAGGCAATTATGTATTGTAATGCATTGCAGAGGGGATCAGACCCCCAAAAGTTAAAGTCAGAAATAAAGTAAAAAAACAAACAAAAAAACACATATTAGGTATCACCACATCTGTAACGGCTGGCTCTATAAATATATCACATGATCCACCCCGTCCAATAAACACCATAAAAAAAATTAAATAAAAATGTGTCAAAAAAAGCAATTTTTGTCACCTTACATCACAAAAAGTGCAACACCAAGCAATCAAAAAGGCGTTTGTCCCACAAAATGGTACCAACAAAAACATCACCTCATCCCGCAAAAAATGAGCCCCTACATAAGAAAATCACAAAAAAAAACTATAGGTCTCAGAACATGAGACACTAAAGCCTATTTTTTTGTTTCAAATATGATATTATTGTTTTAAAGTGAAATAAAAAAAAGTATACAGATTAGGTATCGCGGTGTCTGTAACAACCAGCTCTATAAATATATCACATGACCTAACCCCTCAGGTGAATACCGTAAAAAATTAAAAGTAAAAACTGTATAAAAATTTTTGGGTCACCTTACAACACAAAAATTGCAACACCAAGCAATCAAAAAGGCATATGCCCCCCCAAAAAAGTACCAATCAAACCGTAACCTCATCCCGCAAAAAATAAGACCCTACATAAGACAATAGGTCAAAAAATAAAAAAGCTATCACTCTCAGACAATGGAGACACTAAAATATAATTTTTTTTCCTTCAAAACTGCTATTATTGTGCTAAAGTTAAATAAATAAAGTAGACATATTAGGTATTGCTGCATCCATATCAACCTGCTATATAAAATTACCACATGACCTAACCCCTCAGACGAACACTGTAAAAAAATAAAAAATAAAAACAGTGCCAAAAAAACTTTTTTTGTTACCCTACATCACAAAAATTGCAACACCTAGTGATCAAATAGGTGTATGTCCCCCAAAATAGTACCAATAAAACCATCACCTCATCCTGCAAAAAAGGAGATCCTACATAAGACAATCGGTCAAAAAATAAAAAAGCTATGGCTCTGAGACTTTGGAGACACTAAAACATCTTTTTTTGGTTTCAAAAATGCTATTATTGTGTAAAACTTAAATAAATAAGAAAAAGTATACATATTAGGTAATGCCACGTCCGTAACGATCTGTTCTATTAAAATATTACATGACTTGACCTCTCAGGTGAACACTGAAAAAATAAATAAATAAAAACTGTGCCAAAATTACAAATTTGTTGGTCACCTTGCCCCATAAAGTGTAATATTGAATGATCAAAAATTCATATGTACCCAAAAATGGTACCAATAAAAATGTCAACTCTTCCTGCAAAAAACGAGCCCCTGCACAAGACAATTGGCAGAAAAATAAAACAAATATGGCGTTCAGAAAATAGAGACACAAAAACATACCTTTTTTTCCAAAAATGCTTTATTATGTAAAACTGAAACAAACAAACAAAGAAAGTAGACATATTTTATATCATTGCGTCCATAACAACCTGCTGTATAAAAATAGCACATGATCTAACCTGTCAGATGAATGTGGTAAAAAATAAAAAAACATCTGCCTTCCTAAAACCATATGGTGTTCCTTTCCTTTTGTGCCCTACTGTGTACCCTTACATCAGTTTCCGACCACATGTGGGGTGTTTATGTAAGCCGCAGAATCAGGGTAATAAATATTGAGGTTTGTTTTGCTGTTAACCCTCGATGTGTTAATTGAAATTTATTCTCTATTTTCCTTTAGTTCTTGTGGAACACCTAAAGGGTTAACAAAGTTTTTAAAATCAGTTTTCAATAGCTAGAGGGGTGTAGTTTCTACAATGGGGTCATTTATGGGGGATTTTCACTATGTAAGCCCCACAAAGTGCCGTCAGACCTGAACTGGTCCCTAAAAAGTGGGTTTTTGAAATTTTCTTAAAAATGTTAAGAATTGCTTCTAAAATTCTAAGACTTCTAATGTCCTAAAGTCATGACATTTACGAAATGATGCCAACATAAAGTAGACATATGGGGAATGTTAAGTAATAAATATTTTATGAGGTATCACTTTCTGTTTTAAAAGCAGAGAAATTGAAATTTTGAAAATTGCTAAATGTTCAACATTTTTGGTAAATTTGGGATTTTTTCATAAATAAAGGTGAAATATATTGACTCAAACTTATGACTATTATGAAGTACAATGTATCACGAGAAAACAGTCTCAGAATGGCTTGGATAAATAAGAGTGTTCCAAAATTTTTACCACATAAAGTGATACATATCGGATTTGCAAAAAAATGGCCTGGGCAGGAAGGTGAAAACTGGCCCGGGGTAGAAAGGGTTCAAAATAGTTATAACAATCGTAAACATCTGATATTTGCACAGTTACATAACAAGATATCAAGCTTTCATATGGTACCAAATTCATTTTTCTATTCCAACTGGACAAAGCCATGAACTTCTCAGCATCCCTTGTAAATAGGGGATTATTGACATTAATTCCATTGGATGAGAATAATAGAATGCTTTATCCAGCCCTACACCAAACTTTCCAAAAATCTCTTATCCAAAATCTCAAGAAATTCTGATTCTAACAAATCAGAATTTTGGGGAAAATTTCGATCTAATTTTAATTCTAAGGAATCAAATTGCTCACCTCTAGTGCAAACATATCTCAGAAGGTCTACAGTTGGGAATAACTACTTTCGATCTGCTGAGGGAGTGTTTTATTATACATGGAGCAGGGCCATAGTAACCACTGTTGCTCCAGCACTTCTGCTAGTTTTGGTCACTTCCCCACATGGAACAAGTCATCCCCCATTGGGTCTGTAAAAAGGGGCATAGACAATCAGAAAAGACTTGAGCCACTTTTTGGTAACATACAAGACATTTTCAGGATGCTATTTTGTGCTTTCTGCATCCTCCTTTGTTACAAAGTAATCTAGAAAAAATACTTCCGTTCAACAATTTCCAAAGAACAGATTATTCCTGTGTCTGAAACATTGTACTATTAAGCCATGTCTGTAATGAAAATGTTGTAATTAGGGAAGGAGTTCAGAACATGAAAGACAGGGAGGAATGAATCCACTAATTTGTCAGAGAAAATCCTGACAGGCATCTTAATTAACTTACCGTATTTTGTGCCTCTCCATGGTGCCAGTGCTGTGTAGATGCAAGTACGGGTACTTATATAGTTGGAATAATGTGATATGGAAAGAGGGAGCAACAGAATACAAATGATCGAATAGCCACTCAGCCGCCATATTCTCCGTAATGCCAATTCATTCTGTCTCTGTATATACACACACATATATACTGTATAGCATATTATGTGATGGTCTACAGTGAATGGACATTTGGAAATTCCCAAGGTAGATTCTGCAGTAGGTTAAGTTAAAAACACATTCCATATATACATTAAACTCAATAATAAAACAGTATGCAGTAATCTCATAAGCTCCATCTAGTGGCAGCTGAAGGTAGCCAGACTTAGATGTCCAACAAACATAACATAATTAATCAGCACAAACTTTAGACCTATAAAACATCCTATTTTATAAAGGTAAAAAAAATAACATTCAACAGTATAAATTATTTTACTTTACCATGTTATAAAAGTCCATACCCTCTCTAATAAAGTTGTATTACCTACACAACAGTGCATGTTGCTTCTGGACAACAATGTCTAGGTGCGGAGCTGGTGCATGCAGAATGTGGAGTAGGCTCTCATCTAGAATTGATGGTTGATACTTAGTGGCATGTTTGTACATAAATGAATACTATTTAATGTAGAGATTTACCTCTTTCCATCAGACCAGCAGTTCTCTGGTGTTGTTGAACTTTAGTAATTCCCTCTTTATGAGAAAAAATGTCCTTCTTCCCTCTGTGGAGGTCCAACTCTGTTTTCAGCAAATGCTTTAGGTGGCAATACTAAGAGAATGAGGAGCATTGCTATTCAAAATAGCTTATCCTATCCTTGATACGGTGGGCACATGGTGTACTCACGTGAAACCCAACCTAGAAGGGGTAGAAAACACAAACCTCATGCAGGTATTGGTAAAACTTGAGACTGCAGGTTTTGCAAAACAATATTAACAATCACTGTACTTTTGGGTTATGTGGATGTACAGTACTATACTAAATCTTATTTAAAGGGAATCTGTCCCTATTTTTTTTTTTTTATATAATAGAGGGCAGCATAAACTGGTGACAGAGATCCTCAGTAAAAGTCTGGGGCACATTTTGGACCAGTTGTTTTTTTAAAATCCCTGGTGAGAAATTCCAGCATAAGTTATGTGATGGCTTCCTGATGGTCCATCAAGATCTTTAGCTGTGCTGGTCCCCCAACAGAATATTGACAGCTCTCTTTGCAAACTTTGGTAGAGGAGAGTCAAGAACTCATGGACAAGTGTCGGACCGGGGTGCCTGAGGCCCACCAGCACACTTTATTCTGAGAGCCCACTGTAAAGTTACGTGAAAATATTACCTGCTCACACTGGGGCAGCTACAAGATGGTCATGGGGCCCCCTGTATTGACTTTTAGAGGGCAGGTCCTTGGGGAAAGAGAATAATGACTGTCCTGTCTCTGTGCCAATAAGTCATCTCAGCGACCAGATGCATCTATAATAATAAACTGGGTACTTTGTTAAATGATCTCCCCGTTTCTTAATATGAACATAGGCTGGGTGAGGTGCTGTACACTGCTTATCTATATGTTGAGCAATCAGTGCCATGTGCCTTTTGTGCAGTGGGTGATGAACTAGGGGCCCATCTTGCTCAGGGGCCAACCAGGAGATTCACCTGTTCCCCTGTGGGCCAGTCCAAGCCTGCTCATTTGTGCAGAGGGTGGTGAACTAGTTGCCCATCTTGCTCAGGGGCCCACCAGGGGATTCACCTGTTCCTCTGTGGGTTAGTTTAAGCCTGCTCATGGACATTGGGATTACGGTGCTTGCCTTGCACTGGAGCTGCTCAACAGGAATATTAATAAAATGAAAGCAAGGAAACCAGTATTTCAATGAGGGTCACTGTCATCAGCCATTAAAACGTATAAGCTATCAGTGGCATTGGTGATAAATGATAGATTGATGGACTCTGACTTTTGGGATTCCCACTGATTGCTAGAATGGGGGACTGCCACATCAGTGGTGGATAGAAGTTATATGAAGTTATATGTGCGTATGCACACTGCTTCTCCATTCTGCACCTTCCATAGTATTACATGGAACAGCAGTGCACACTCCTGGCTACTACGTTATACAGTTCTTCACCACCATGGACTATCTGGTAGGGGAGATTATGGGGGCACTAGTGTTTGGAAAATTATTTTTTCATTTATCACCTATCTCTTGAAAGGGAACACCTTTTTTTATCTGAATTATTTCCAATACACACATATATACTTTATTAAAGAGGACCTGCCACCATTACTGGCATGTCTGTTTTAGTAAATAATTAACATGAAATGACAATTTTATACTACCATTCCATAGACTCTACTTCTGCTGCTCCCCTGGTATTCCTTTTAGAAATGTATGAGTAAATGCATTAACAACTGGATGTCACTATTCCACCTTTTCAGATGGGTGTGCCCCTTCACATTCTGACACTAGTAGAACTGATTTGGACATTACCAAAGCATGAGGGGCTCACTGCACCAACTACCACCACCACCACCCAATTATTTCATAGATTTTTTTAAAGGAATAACAAAGAAACGGCACAAAATTCTAAGGAAAGATGCTCCGGAATTGTAATTTCATTGGGAATACAATTAAAAGACTGAGAGCTGACAGGACTTCTTTAAGATAGTTCGATACCTTTCACATTGAAGGAACTTTTATATATTGAGCCAACAGGCTAGAATAAGGTCATGTATTTCTTCCGACATGTAGCACTAGAATGCCAGTCTTACATTTAACAGTAATCCATGCTTTTCCAGAGGTCTTATACAATCCAACTTGGGTTCTTTGCAGACACTAGAAGAGGAACTTTTTGGCAATAATGAAGAAAGTCCTGCCTTTAGAGAGTTCTTGAGCTTACTCGGAGATACTGTCTTGCTTCAAGACTTCAAAGGGTGAGTCACAAAGATTAAAACGGACTGATTGGATCTAAATACACAATTGTCTTGATTGCAATGGAACAGAAAATATTAGCAATGGTTTAAAGTGATATGTAATGGGTTGAAAATCAATATTTAGTGTCTTGACATTGAAAAGATCTGCTGATTACATTTTTTTCTTAGGGAGTTATGGTCTTTCTGTTGTCAGATTTGATTGCCCATTCACTTTCGTTCTTTTGTTCTTCTGTGGATAATAGAGATATAAATGCTGCAGTCTTTACAGAAATCACAAAGTCTAACATCAATCGAGATCATTTTGGTACTTTCAGAGTTTTCATTTGTATATCAGTCTGGTAGGGTATTGTTCATTGGTTTTACAGTTATAAGTCTGAACATCTAATAGATCTTGTTTAAAGGAGTTTGCCGAGACTTACTTATTGATGACCTATTCTTATGATAGGTATCAGATCTAACAAATCACACCCAAGCCTAACAGCTGTTTTCAGAAGTTTCAGAACCAGGCATTGGCACACACAGCTCCATCCACTATGTAGTGTCCGGGCCTGGTTACTGCAGTGCTGCTCCCGGTCAAGGGAATGGGGCTGGCCGCATCATAGCAGATAGAGCAGTGTAGTTCTGGCACCTAATTCCTGTGCCGGAGCTTCAGAAAGCAGCTGATCGGCAGGGGTGGGGGAGTTGAACTACCACCAATATGATATTGATGAGCTAGGTAAGTCCTGGAAAACCTCTTTTCACATTTTCTTCATCTTTATCTTAATATAAAGAATCCAATACAAGATCAGAAGCATGTGAACACCTGATCAGTACATTCATATGTCATCTGACTCCAAAGTCATGGACATCATTGTGCTCTTGGCCCATGGCCTTTATTACTATAATAACCCCTGTAGCTTCGACCTATCCCTAACTCTTCTGCCCCACCAGACCACCACTTGATTTTGGAACACAACTGCAGGGACTACTGTCCGCAATATTAAAGACAGGCAGAGATGTTGGGTGGTAAAACCAGGACAGGAGTCACTTTTCAAGTACATCTTATCTTTTAGGAATAGATGAGGCTGAAACCGCTTAAAGGGAACCTGTCACCAACTTTATGCTGACCTCACTGAGGGCAGCATAAATTAGTGACAGAAATGCTTATGTCAGCGGTGTGTCACTCAGGAGCTAAAAGTAAGTGGTTGCCGAGAACCAGCATCAAAATCATTGCAGCCCAGGCCTTGAAAAGAGTCAAATCTACTTGAGAAGAGTCCTAGTTATTCCTAACCTCCTGCACTCCCACCCATCTGCTGATGACTGGCAGTTCTAGAGAGAAAGGGAGAAAACTCGGTATTAGACTGTCAGTCATCAGCAGGTGGGCAGGAGAGCAGGAACTCATGAGTACCCGTGACTCTTCTCAGGTGGCCATGACTTTTTTCAGGGCCCAGTCTGCAATGACTGTGATGTTGGTTCTCGGCAACCACTTACTTTTAACTTATAAATGACAGACCGCTGAAATCAACTCACCTGTCTCTACTTTATTCTGCTGTTAGTATGGGCAGCATAAAGTTGATGACAGGTTCCCTTTAACCTACTTACAGTGGATTTTACATAATTTTAGTCATGTACTTTAAAGAAAAACTATTAGCTGCATTTTAGAAATACCTGCATTCCCTGTACAATTCCAGACTTTTTTTTCCCCGTCATTCCTCTTTTAAATCTCTGAAAAAAAATATGAATACATTGACAAATACATAATGCTATTTAATGGCGTGTCCCTAAATACTCTAACACTGTGGATTCAGGGACGACTGTACATAGAGGCACATTCCTTTGCCGAGGGGAATAGTAACACCCAGTTGTCAATTTTATCAGAAATATTCAGGAGGGATAATAGAGAAACAGTACAATGCAGTATGGAGATTTTTTATTTTTTTTCATGCGGATTAGAAGTGCTTACTATAACAGGCATGTCAGGAGGGCAAACAGATTTTTTGTAAAAGGGCTTTTAGCAATTTCTGTAGGCGTACAAACCTAGTGTTACAGTTCGCTACTTTTTATTCTTTCTCAGTTTCTTAAAATGTTTTTTCTTCTTTACAGTTTTCGTGGAGGGCTGGATGTAGCACATGGACAGACGGGCACTGAGTCCATTTACACTGCATTCAGAGACAAGGAGATCATGTTTCATGTGTCAACTAAGTTACCGTTTACAGAAGGAGATACCCAGCAGGTAAGTGCTCTTGTGCTGTCAGCTGGCAGACACTGATAAAAGATTTTGATTTCATATTTCTTCAGTATCACAAGGAATATGCTGTAAAATATTGCTGCCCCAGAACCATAACTGGTTTGTGAATATTGGACGGCCCATGCCCACTGCTGTCTTGCTGTCCCGGGCAGGCGCAGATGTCACTCTACTCTCCCTATGTGTATTGAGTCCATCTCTCAGTGAACTTCCTTTCAGCTCTGCAAGATATAATCCTTTCCTAGTGCTCCCAGCCTGGCTGCTGATTGAGGAGCTGATGAACCTTCCTATTTAGCTGAGCTCTGCATTCACTTCTTGGCCTGAGCTTTGAGGTTGTCAAGTGTCTAGTAACCAGAGAAGGTGTGTTCTCTTGTCTGACTACCCGTGTACTGCACCTCACCTGACTATCGTTTCTGCTCCTTGACTCCTGCCCTGATCTTGGAATTGTTATCTGGAATATGCACATACTTAGCCTGCCCCGACCTTGGGATTGTACTCAGCTTACCCAAACCTTGGACTATATTTAGACTATGTCTTTTGCCTGATTGCTTGGTGCTTCAAACCGCTGCCCCCATGGATCAGCAGCCAACTATACCAGGACTACTCCAGGAACTAGCAGCCTGGTTGGTTCCCTGCAGCGAAGTCAAGATCCCTGTACAGGTTTTAAGAGTTGAAAACCAGGAAACTGCCAGGACAACGCCCATAGTTTTAGCCCAAAGTCAAACTGGTTAGTTGGCACAGTCCACACCCACTGCCCGTTACAGTAAACTTATCATACAAACCCAGATAGAAGAGGTAATTGGGGCTTCTATTGAATCAATGAAATATCCAGTATAATTTAACCTTTGAGTATGTGATAGAATGTAAAATTCATTCCTTCCTTAGTTTGATTGTGCCTCCATTCAATGTTATTTTAATATAATTCAGATGAAAATCTAGTTACTTTTATAATTTACAGTCAATAATAAAACACATTTTATAATTTGTGCAATGGCTGCACTGTTGCGGACAGCACACGGATGACGTCTATGTGTTGTCTGCGTTTTTTGGGGGACCTATAAAAATGGATCCACAAAAAATGCAGAGTGGACACAGATCGTAAATACAGTCGAGTGATTGTAGCCTTTAAGGGAGAGAGCTGAAGCAGTAAGGACACACAAAAGCTCATTTGTCAGGTAATCATATGTTTTATACGGCAAATAAAATCCTTGTTCATTGGTAGCACATTGTAAACAATGGACATTCATCCCCAACCAACATTGATAATTCCTGCACGTGCAGTAAATGCAGCTAACTAGTGAGCAATGAACGCTCACCCCCAACCAGTGCGTGCTCTATTGGCCTATGTAAAAGCACCCCAAGAATGCTGGGAAATTTCATTGTTGCACCCTGTGGAATTGTGAATGCAGCCCTGGATCATAACACATAATGTAACTTGAGACCAACACAGGATTAGAACTTTTCAGTAAACTAATTGCAGACATAAATTTTGAATTTAAGTTGCATATATTGTTTAACCCCTTCACACAAATTGCCATAACTGTATGCAGCAGAAATCAGTTATTTAACAAAACATTTGTGGCACAGTGATTGTGCGGGCAATGGAGATAACACTGATCTCAGCCATTCGAGCTGTGTAAAAAAATCCACAATAGAATGCCATAATAATAAGGGGGGGGGGGGGGGATACAACCCAGCTTCACATTGTGCAGTTTCCATGCTTCTTTTCTTAGCTACAACAAGGGATTGATACAAAAGAGAGAAATACACTGCACATCCTGCTATGGTGGCACTCAGTGCTCTGGGGCAGCCACATGCGCAACATCTCTCACCCTCCTCATGCTGCTGCTTCTGGGGTCCCGAGGCTCTGGCCCCGTCATTACCACATGTCTTCCTCCTGCAGGCCCTGGCCCACCCCTCCCGGCAAGCTCCCTCCCTCATCTGTCCTTAGGGAGCATAAGCATATTCTTGTTGACATTTACGCTGGGTTCACACCTGAGCGTTTTACAGCGCGTTCCTACGCGCTGTAAAACGCACAACAGGCAAGAACCAATGATTCCCTATGGGAATGGTTCACACCTGGGCGTTTTACAGCGCGTACGATCGCGCTGTAAAACGCCCGACGCTCAAACAAGTACAGGAGCTTTTTTTGGCGCGTTTGACGCGCGTTTGGGCCATAGACTCTTTGGACAACACTGCTGTCAATCACCCAAACGCGCGTTTACTATTACAAAAAACGTGCATAAAAACGCGCGACAAAATCGCGCATAAAAACGCGCGTTTGCGAAACGCTTAGGTGTGAACCCAGCGTAAAGGGCCAGCATGTGCACCCTGATTTGTTCCAGCCTATGGCTGGTCATCTGTGAATATATAAAGACCCTTCCCCTGCTAGTCCTAGTGATGGCATGCTACTCTGTTTGTTTGCCCATGCACTGACCTCTGCCTCTTTACTGTACTGACCCTTAGCTGCCTTACCTGACCTCTGCCTGTTTACTGACTATAAGTACCAGTAACCCTTTGGTACTTTCTCTGAATTCCATCCATGGGTTAGCTGACAACTACACCAGGACTATTCCAAGAAGTAGCGGCCTGATGGCTCCCCTACAACAAAGACCAAATTCTTAAATAGGGGGTTGAAGGGTGAAAACCAGGGGACTGCCAGGATAATGTCCTTAGGTCTAGGCCAAACACTTTTAGTTGGCTCATTGGTTCCAATCCCATTGCCTGTTAAACATCCATAAGTGTGACTTGTAGTTCTGAGTCCCCAAAGCCAAATCATTAATAGGGCTTGCTACCTGTTATGCTTCATTTACAGTATTGGTCTCGTCATATTTAAAGGAGAGACCTCATGGGCTTCTTCAGGCTCCAGGACCTGGGTGCAACCGCAGTCTCTGCACCCTCTATAGTAATATCCGACTCCCTTCATCTTTATACATTATATGAATCTTGTCTTTGTAATCTACACAAGGCTTTGGCTTCAAGGGGTTTTCCAAATGTTTAATACTAATGACCTATCCTCAGGATAGTCCACCAATATATAATTGGTGGGGGTCCAACTCTTGTCACCCCACCGAGCAGCTTGTGGAAGGGCTGTGCTTGGTAATCTATGATGAAGCCCGCGGTGCTCAGCAGTGTGCCACTGCCTCTTGAAGCAGCTGATTGGGGGGGAATGTTGGTGCTGGGAGTTGGGCCCCCACTAATCACATGCTCATTACGTATCGTAAAGATAGGTCATCAGTGTTAAACAGTCGGACAATGGCTTTGATTTAAAAAAGAAAAATCAAAACCACATGAAACTTCCCTGCGTTGAATTACATGAAATTTACACATATATACATACACATGAACACATATATACATCAGTCCACAGATAAATGCATATTTATTAGAGTAGGCAGGTGGTAGGATGTGGGTCCTGGGCAGTGCAGTTGATAATAAGAGGCATAATACTTTTATTCAGTTCATTGAGGCTGGTAAACAGCAAAGGATATATGGCAGTAGAGGCCTAGATTTCATGTATTGGCCTGTAGAGATAAGATAACAGTTTTGCCTAATTTTACAAAATAAAATTAGGTGCAATGACAGGGTGCAATGACAGGGAGCGGCAATTGAGCCTCCTCCCGTTATTGTACCCCTCAGATGCCCCATTCATACCTGATCTCGGCATCTCAAATTGGGTGTAAAATAAAAAATAAATGAAAAAAATCATACTTACCTCCATTTGCTTGCGACGGGCCGGCCACCGCCATCTTGTTTGAAGATCTCGAGCGGCCTGTGATGACATCATCACGTCAGCTGGCGTGGTGATGTCATAAGTAACCACGCACTGGATTTCGTGCTAGCAAACGAATTTGTCGCAAGCAAACAAATTAGGTAAGCATGATTAAATTTTTTTAGTTTTTCACTATTTCATGGAAAATTCGCTAACACGGAGCACGAGGAAGTTCGGCTTTGCGTCGAATCGAATTTTCCCTGAAAGCGGATTGAAGTTCCATCATTGTGTTTGCATATATTAAATATTCATACATCAGCAATTACATCTGGGGCCAGCGCCTTGCTATAGGTTGCCACCCTGGAAGTGCATTGGCTGCTCAGGGCCTCCTGGGTTAATTTTTGTGCAGTTTACAAGTTTTTAAGTGCCACTTGTGCAAAAAAAATTGCGCGAGAGCTGCTTCTTCACCGACTTCACCACTTTCCCAAAAAAAGGGGATATGGTGAGGGTGTAGAGGAGGTAGCAGCCATGCCTCTTTTTTTATCTTTTACTTCAGTTTTCTGGCGTAAAAAGAACACTGAAATGTACGCCAGCCGGGGAGGGTGGCATAGATATCGGTATAAGCGCACGGACTGTGCACACCTCGTTATAAATTATGTACAGCATCCAGCAGCGTGCCTCGTTAACATAGACCGGTGTGCACTGACTGGCTATGATAAATCTAGCCCAAAATTTATTTTCACAGCTAAAAGTTTCATCAAACTCCTTTCTTGCTTAACCTCATCAGCATTCCCAGCGCCAGCAGCATTCCAATGAGATCAGTGAATGAAGTGAGAATTATTAATTCATAAGAGGCCATCGCTTTACATTTGCATATTCCCTGCATTCATAAATAATTGTATTTCTAGGTAGTCATAAAGTAAAGGTGAACAATATATTCATTATTAGGAACTGCTTTTCATTAGCAATAAGAGCCTGGGATGAAATGACAACCCTTCTCAATCAGCGATGGTATTTAAAGTGAAGCAAAGTTTACTCTTGGAAGTAATACCTAATAATAACTTTACATAATAATATGAGACGCATAAGGATAGTCATTATAACCGCTATATAGAAGTCTCACGCGACTACAAATAGCGGGGGAGATTCATCGTTACTGTCTTAAATTTAGACGAGGCAGAAGATGTGCCAAATGTACTACAATGATGCATGCTGTGTGTTAGATCTGGTGCATCTTGATAGACATGTTAGACACCTCTTGTTTGGTGACCAACATTTTGCAACATAAATTTAGAGACCTAAATCTGGGGCTTTTCTAGGTACTTAAACCAAGCACAGCGTCTTGTAGGACTAGCTCATCTGAATGTAATGATACCTTCTCACTTAGTGATCTGTTGATTCCTTCTTGATTGACAGGGCCAGGTTCCTGCATAGTCATCTCGCTTGGCCCTCTGAATCAAGAAGTGGAGGTAGGGACTGGCAGAGGAAACAGGAGGCGCAAAGGGTGTATACAGTGCTTTGGGCCCTGCCTTCAGTGCACTTAACTGCTCATTTGCATGTGAATTAAAAGTACTTCTCCAGAATGAAGCAATAAATCATTAAATGAAAGGCAACATCATATTCAACTGAGCTAACCCTACAAGGCATTAAGGGGCATTTATCTAAATGTTTACGCCACTACGTAAATTATGGCACATACCGTATTTGCATCTTTTCTCTTCTCGCCACCTTCTAAATGTGGCTTAGCAAGAGCAGGCATGGCCTCTATGCCCCCATGGATTCACTATCATTTACGCTAGAAACTGTTGTAAATGATAGCTCAGATCACTTGAATGGGAGGGAGCCATCCCACTGAAGTGAATGGGGATGGCGGAGTTGTAATTACACTCGTTCGCGCACTGGCCCTTTGAGAGGCCGGAGGTGAGCAGAAGCACGCATGCCCTAAGAAGACAGAGGCCGGAGCACAAGGCAGAAGCATGGACGCAGTAGCATGTTGAGTAGCATGGGTATCATGCCCGCAGGAGAGAGCAGGGCAGCAGCAGGCATAGACAGGTGACCTAACATGGTCATATTTAGGGGCTGTTCACATCTCATTTTTGCTGTACGTCAAGTGTATACATTTGTTATAACATATTGAAATGTATGTCTCAACGTAACCATAGACTATAAGTTGGCAAACGTGGTTCAAAAGTGTCCCTGTATGTATGTTTTGTTTTCTTTTGATGGAGAGAATAGTGTAGAATACCATGCTTTTCTGTCCTGCAAAATTTTTATTAATTTTTTTACAATGCAGTCAATGACAGACGGATGGAAACACAAGACATTATGTTGCCATCTGTTAAACGTGTCCGTTTTTTGTTTTCTTTAGATGATGCCTTCAAATTTTAATTTAATAAAAGAAAGGTTTCACAAAAAACATATATGGTTAAAAAAACTGAAGCAAACATTCGTCAAATGCATACGTTAAAAAAAGATAACAACAAATAGCATGTTCTATATGTTAAACGTACAAAAATGAGATGTGAAGAGCTACTGTGTCGACTACTGTCAGACTGTATACCATTTTTCCAACCTGCCTGCTAAGATGGTAATCAGAGTTTCACAGACTTTTGTTTGGCATCAGTGAGGAGACTATACCGCCAGACACTGATGTGCCCAACTGAAAAGTTGTAAATGCAATTGGGCCCTGGCAAGGCTACTCAGTCTGACTTATCCAACACCCATCATATTTGATGATTAATTTGTATTTAATCAAGTAGAGTACCTAATCCAGCAACATTACTATAGAAATCCAGAAGGTTGTTTTTTTTATCCATTTAACAGTAGAACTAAATGGGGAAAATTGTTATAGGTCTTTGTGTGATTCTTCTTTCTGGCACAGAGTGCCAGCTTGCAAACAAATTTGAGACTTTTTGCTTTTCCTGATACCCTTTGCCACTTAAAGGGAACCTGTGATCAACTTTATGCTGACCGTACTGAGGGCAGTATAAAGTAGTGATAGAAATGGTGATCTCAGCGGTGTGTCACTCATCAGCTAAAAGTAATTGGTTGCCGAGAACCAACATCGTAAGCATTGGAGCACAGGGCTTGAAAAGAGTCACGGCCACCTGAGAAAAGTCATGGTTATTCATGAATTCCTGCTCTCCCTGCCACCTGCTGATGACTGACACTGAGTTTTCTCCCTTTCTCTCTAGGAGAGAACTGCCAATCATCAGCAGGTGGGTGAGAGAGCAGGAGATTATGTATAACCAGGACTCTTCTCAGCAAGGCCTGGGCTGCAATGATTATGATGCTGGTTCTCGGCAAGCACTTACTTTTAGCTCATGAGGGACACACCGCTGAAATCAGCATTTCTGTCACTATTTTGTCCTGCCCTCAGTACGGTCAGCATAAAGTTGATCACAGGTTCCCTTTAAAAAAAAAAAAGTAGGAGTGGCTTGGGCAGGAGGAGGCAGTCTGTGGGCAGAACCTTCAACGCCCAACTTATTTAACAACATCTGGATGAAAATCACATCACTCAAGAATAGCTGAATAAACTAACTGCCATACCTGCTGAATCCCACAACAGGCCGTGGCCAAGGTCCAGGAAGGACCAAAATGATGGCCTGTATTACTGTGTGGACTGTTCGTGATTTCTTTTTGCTAGATCACTAAAGAGCATCTCCGCCACCTGAGTTATTCTTGAGTGTCATGGTTTTCATTCAGATACTGACTGGAGTACTACCCTACCACCTTGCACCTACTACTCTCCAGCCATGTAGATCATCATTACTACAAAACTAGTGCACATTACACCAGAAATCAGCTCCTGGCTGGAGTAAACTTCAGTCCTGGCAAATGGATGGTCCAACCTGTGCTACAATTATTAAGAGGCATGTGCCTCTTAATAGTTGTAGTAAATTTTAGCACAGGTACACAACGCTACGCCAGTCAAAACAATCTACCCCCATGTCATAAAGTGTTAATGTACTTTCATTAAACTTTTGTTATTTTATAGGGACATATCAAAAGTTTTGATGGGCGAGAGTCTAAACGCTGAGACCCTCACCGATCTCTAGAACGAAGGGAGAGAAGCATGCGCTTAGTGTGCTCTCCCTCCTCGCTGCACGAGATGGGAGTGAGACGGGCCCATCTACTTTCTGTTATGTCAGTCTCGCTTCCTGTCCTGCAACGAGGAGAGAGAATGCGATAAGGCCCTCATTCTAGAGATCAGTGGGGGTCTCAGCGCTGAGACCTCCACCGATCTAAACTTTTGATATGTCCCTATAACATATCAAAAGTTTAATGCAAGTACAGTGCCACTTTAAGATTGTAAAGATTTAGCACATTTCTCACTTTGCTCCACATTTGACCAGTCCCATAGAGTATAAACATTAATCAGTATCTACAGCAGGACCAGAAGGAGTTGAGATACCCTCATCTTCATCTATCCTTCCATTCTTTCGTTTCAGCTGCAAAGGAAAAGACACATTGGGAACGACATAGTAGCAATTGTGTTCCAAGAAGAGAACACGCCTTTTGTTCCTGACATGATTGCGTCTAACTTTCTGCATGCGTACATTGTGGTGCAAGTGGAGAATCCAGAGACGGACTGTACAACGTACAAGGTAGGGCATATCATGTGTACACAAAAAATATATTTAGAGAAATCATATTGTCTCCTGAGAAAACACATCTCTTACCGCTGTGATATTTTCTGTCTAATTGCTTTGGCTTGTTTGTATCGTACAATTTAACAAGAAGCAATGTACAGCAGTAAACAAGTCAGTTGGTAAAAGTCAAATATAAAAGGTGTCTAAATGGTGAGTGGAGAGCCATAGGGCACAGCTGGGCGCCTTTGCTTTTTTTCTTGAATAACAACCATGTAGGATAAAAGGGGCGACAGCTCTCACCACTTCAATGCTTAAAAATCTGCATAATAAACATCAGCAACACAGCCGTGGCTTTTAAGCAGCCATCTGACCTTTTTTGTAGGCCTTTGTCTTGATTGCTTTTAAACCCCATACAAAGAATGAAAAACAGGGATTGGGCTTCTTTTTGTCTCAACTCCAGGGGCCGCATGAGATATTTCAGTTTAGTTTTACTCACTTTATTGTACTTGCAGCATTGTGGTTTTGTGATGTATTTGTATGTGTTTCTATTGGGGAGATTTATCAAGACCAACGCTTTCTGCATCGGTCTTGATATCCCCTGTGCGGAGTCATAGATTAGGTGCATCCTCCGGCCGACCGTGTACCTAGAGAGAAATCTATGTCAGCCGGCGTAAATGACGATAAAGGGGTTATGCCCTGCCCTGCCACATTTAAAAAATCACACACTTTTTGGCAAATTTTTTAACGCCAGGCTCAGGCAGATGATAAATCTCCCCCAATGTGTACAGAATACGTTTATATGATTACTAAATTGACCAAAAATATCAGTGTATATTTATGTGATTACTGAATTGACCAAAAATATCAGTGTATTTTTATGTGATTACTGAATTGCCCAAAAATATCAGTGTCGAAAATTTACGTATGGGTAGGATCCATGGTTACATTAAAAAGGTATTCTAGTTCCACTATTGGTTTGTAGGGGTCCAGCTGCTGGGACCCCCACCAATCATGAAGAAGGAGGCCTCATGCTGCAAGTCCAGCATGTGCAATGCTGCTCCTTTGATCTCTGTGGGACAACTGGAGTCAAGTGCAGTGCTTGACTATTTCCGACAGTCCCATAGAGATTAATGAAGTGGTAGTGCGCATGCTGGAAAGGACGTTCGGGTCCTGTAGGGTAAGAGGCCCCGGTTCTTCTGATCAGTGGGGGTCCCAGTAGTTAGACCACCACCACCAGTCTAATAGTTAACCCCTGTCCTATAATCCAGTAATAGGAGGGTGTATTTAAACATCAGGCAAGCCCTTTAGCAGTCAAGAGTCAGAGGAAAGGGTTACGTGACATAACATTTACTTATCTGCCACTGAAGGAGGTTGACATTTTGAAGACAGACAATCAACTCATTACATCAGATAAATATATTGCTGGAATTAACAAGTCAAAAGCAGCTGTCTCGCCCATCGCCTGTTCTTTACGGGATATTATATCATATAACCTGGAAGAACGGCATTGCTTATCAGTGTACATTTTCGACAAATGCCAATTTTGAAGAAATATGGCCAAGCAGTGACAGGAGGAGTGGGTGGTGGCACATAAGGTTTACAGCAATAAAACAATAAACCCGAGCTCACAAGAGGAAGCTGCTTAGCTCTCCACAAAGGGGTGCGGGGGGTGGCATTGTTACAATAAAGAGTTACAGAATGTGCTGGTTGGCGAGGCGTCCTTGGAAGAACATATTGGCTTGTGTAGAGCTGCTAATTGTTTCCAAGAAGCAGCTGGCTTTAGCCAGACTATATTCTAGTGCAAATATAATTTGAGGACGGGAACTTCCCCCATTAGGATGGTTGCTAGGTAGAAACTCACACAGGCATATGACAAAGATGGGGTTATTAGGTAGAATTGTTGCTTTATGAGGATAATGGAGAGGAGGTATCCCTGGCCCGAGCAGAATAGTCTGCAATTGGAAAAGCATATGCCAGACTTAATTTTATTGACCTGATGATTTAAAGGATCAGAAAATACTAAAATACCAGCTGTCCCGACATGAAAACACATGCAGCGCAAACAAATATATTAACGGATTCGTGTCTTGGCATGGATTTCGTTCTACTGTAGATTCTCAAGCAAATTAGGAGACGTGCTCAATGTAGTGGGAAATGCTGCACTACAAATCTCAGGTTATACATTAGCTATGAAATATGGCTACCAACGGCAATGTAGTTAAAAAGGAGTCTCAGCGCATTGGGGGAGATTTATAAGACTCCTGTTCCATATGCCAATCTTAACTTGTGCTGTGCTGACATGAAATGCGCCACAATTATTAAGAGGCAAGCAGGTCTTAATCATTGTGTTTGGATTTGGCAACCCGTACGTCAGGGCTGTGATGTACTCCTGCTAAGAACTGGAGTAGATTTCTGGTGTAATGTGCGCCAGTTTTCTAGTGCACATGATGTTAAAGGGGTTTTGATGACCTATCCTATCAGTGGGGGACTGCCACCTGGGACCCCTGCCGATCAGCTGTTTGAGAAGGTAGCAGTGCTCACAGTAGCTCCGTCACCTTCTCGCTGCTTTTCCTAGGCCGAGTGACAACTCGTGGTCTAGGCACAGCTCACCCTTATAGAAGTAAATGGGGCCGAGCTGTGATACCAAGCACAGCTGCTATACAATGTACTGAGCTGTGCTTGGTGAACACGGAGAAGACCGTGGCGATCACAGGAGCGCTGGTGCCTTCTCAAACAGCTGATCGGCGGGGATCCTGGGTGTCAGAACCCCACCAATCAGATACTGATGACCTAGCCAGAGGATAAGTCATCAGTTCCAAAATCTCAGAAAACCCTTTAAATCTGTAGCCACAGAGGTCCTGTTCAAGACCTCCTTCCTCCTGTCCACACTTTGTCCTTTTTTTAACAAAAAAGTGTGGGAAAGGGGTAAAAAAAAATCCACATTTTGGTGTAACTGGGACTTGTGCCAAAATGTGTGACTTTTCTACAGCAGAAACTTAATAACTCTCCCCTTGAAAAATCTTTACACAACTGTAGCCTGTATGTTAAGCTGCAAAGGCACAAAAAAAATGCGCTCAACACTAACACTAGAAAACCCTCCATTAAAAAATGGCAGTTTTTCTGCATAGATTCTCATGAGCAAAAAATGCAGCCTAATACAGTACCAGCAAAGTGAATAAGACTAGACATATCTCATTTACCCTTTGCTTTTTCTTTCTATGCGGAAACTGACCTGCTGTGCAGATTTAGAAATCCGCAGTATGTCAATTCTTTGTGTGCTTTTTGCTGTGGATTTCACTGTTTGCAATGCAAAAACCACATCAAATCAAATGTAACTTGTGTGGAAATGCATAGGAATTTCTGTTTGTAAACCGCATCTGTGTGCAGGAACCCTAAGGCCCCTTTCACACAGGCGTCGCGGAAGAGTTCCGGATGCATTGCGGGTGCCGCAATTTCAGTCAGTTTTGTCTGTGATTGCATTGCGTTGTTCAGTTTTTTCAGCGCGAGTGCAAAGCATTTTAATGCGTTTTGCAAGCGCGTGATAAAAAACTGAATGTTGGTACCCAGACCCGAACCCGGACTTCTTCATTGAAGTTCGGATTTGGTCTCGGTGTTCTGTAGATTTTATTATTGTTCATTATAACATGGTTTTAATTGAAATTGGTTCTTCTATCTTCATTCAGCAGGACCTGCGCTGACGTCACCGCGCTCAACGCGTTGTGAGCGCGATGACGTCAGCGCAGGGCCTTTTTCAGGTCCTGCAAGAAGAAGAAAGAAGCCGATAACGGCTGCGTGATTAAGTGGATGAAGTAAGTAATTTTTTTTATTATTTTTTAACCCTTAATGGACATTTTACTTAGCATTCTGTATTAAAGAATGCTATTATTTTCCATTATAACCATGTTATAATGGAAAATAATAAAGTAAATGTACTTTAATGGGGTCCCGGGGCTCATCTCATCATCTCATTAGCAACCATCCGTAAAAAACGCATTGCATCCGCACTTGCTTGCAATGCGATTTTCATGCAGCCCCATTCACTTCTATGGGGCCTGCGTCGCGTGAAAAACGCTGAATATAGAACATGCTGCGTGAAAAACATCGCTCATGTACACAGCCCCATTGAAATGAATGGGTCAGGATTCAGTGCGGATTCTATAAGTGCACGGAAAACTCACCCGTGTGAAAGAGGCCTAAGGGTACGACCACACGTTCAGGTGTCCTGATAAAGTTGTGGAGGCCAAAACTAGGAATGAATAAAAAAAAAAAATTGAAATAGTATCTGTCCTTTAAACATTCTATCCATTTATGATCTACTCCTGATTTTGGCTTCCAAAGCTGTCTCAGGAAACCTGACCATGTTACCGTACCCTAAGAGTGCGACCACTCGGCACGGTCCTGATGCAGTCATGATGCAGCTAGGAACTGCAGTATCTCATTTTCCAATAGAAGTCAATAGGAAAATAGGTTTCTGAGATGGACCTGGCACTTTCATAGTTGTGATGACTTCACCTGATTGACCGCACATAAAACGTATCCTGCTGCCTGCGGCTGCTGACTGCATGAGGTATAGAGTTGTGTATTTGCTTTACCACAGGTGTTATTATTTGATGTTAATCAGAAAGGTAAAGAACCAGGAAAATTCACAGTTCAGACAACAGTGGCAAATAAAAAATGCATCGTAAATGTATGATTATGTATGTGGTAACCGACCGCATGTGTTTCCTAACCGCATCACAACTTCATCACGACCGTGCAGTATGGTTCTAGCCAATGGGTTGCAGGTCTCTCACATTAAGGTCCTTACACAGGCCCATGACCGAGCTAATGTTCCAAACAGAGATGAACGAAGTATTGAAAAATTTGATTCGCTGCTTCGCCAAATCTTATTAAAAAATTTTGCTTTGTGATGAATTACTTTATCATGAAGCTTATTTCTTTGTAAGTAGTGGGTGCAATGACAGGGAGCGGCTATTCCGCCGCTCCCCGTCATTGTACCCCTCAGATATCGCGTCCATAGCTGATCGCGACATCTGATACTCATATTAGAGTGTAACATAAAAAAAAAAAAATTTTTCCCTGAATTGCGGTAAAAAAATAACAAAATCATACTTACCTCATCCATGATTGAAGATCCAGCGCAAAATCTTGCACGGCACGTGATGAGTCTGACATCATCACTTTGGCTGGCGTGGTGACGTCATACATCACTGTGCATGGGAGTTCAGGATCGTGGTGGCTACCTCTTCACCCTCAAACGGAGGTACAGTAAGTATGATTTATTTGTTTTTTAACGCCATTCAGGGAAAATCGTTTGGTTACTGCAAAGCACGAGGAAATTCGGCTTTGCGGCAAATCGAATTTTTCTGGAAATTCGGATTGAAGTCCACCTTGTTCCAAATAACAGTTGTTCCAGATAACTGCCCTGTGTAAACATCCATGTGGTTGGACACACATTTGGATCTTTTGTGTGGGCATCAGAGTGATCACCCCGTGGAAACAGGCAATGTGGGGTGGGGTGGGGGGGGGGGGTTGAACAACCTCACAAGCATTTCTTACCTGAGTTCTTTTACAAGGAGAATTATCGGGTACGAGCAAATGTTCATTCAGCTGAGAATCGACCCATGTAAAGGTCCCTTAAAAGAGTGCTGATCGACTCGCTATATGATTGATCAGCTATGGTTCAGAGCAGAAATCTGCCCATGCAAGAAGACCCTAAGACATTTATGACATGTCCACATGATAAACCATGCACTAACATCTGATATGAGGGGGTCCCGGAGTGAACAGAAAGGTGCCTGCTCTTATTTGAAGTCTGAGTGTTGTGGAAACAGCTGATTCATTCCTCTCCTCCTGTATGTGACCACTACCAGTCACCTTGGCTTGCAAACAGGGGTCAAGGGAACTGTTTATCTGACAGGCGACCCCTATTCGTCAGGTACATTATGTCTCTCTAATAGATAACCCTAACCATGGGTGTGAGCTATGACAGCTGCGCTGATGCATCTGATGAATAGTACTAATGTCCATATATTGCCTAATGAAAATGTTCTGCTATTGCCGTATGACCGCTTCCTACATTTAGCTTTTTTCTATTTAATAAAGCCAAATTTTGGCTGAGTTGGAATTTTTTTTTGTAATCACACCAGAGGATCAGTAAAGACTGAGGTGATTCTGTATTTTCCCATTGGAATCAGTATATATAGAGGGTCTGAACACGCAGTGCTGGCAGCTGCACATGACAGGAGGGTGGGAGATCTAGCCTTTCCAAGTTGACAGGAAGCTGAAATATTTTAGGTTATACATCTAACGCAATAATCACAGGTTAAAATCAGTAATCATGTTGTGGACTGACTATCACGTCTAGAGAGGAACAAATTGAATCCCACTAATTCAATCTGAATTTCAGGATAAATTTTATTCACCTATCAGCGAATCGATTTATCCTGAAATAGTATAAAAAACGAAAAAATTCAAACTTACCGCCTCCATTTGCGCGTGATGGGCCGGCCGCCGCCATCTTGCTTGAAGATCTTGGCCGAAATCCCGTACGGCGTGAGATTACATCATCACGCCGGCCAGCGTGATGACGCCATTCATCACACACCAGCTGGCGAGATTACGTAATCTTGCGCTGCATGGGATTATGGCTGAGATCTTCAAGCAAGATGGCAAATGGAGGCGGTGAATTTGATGTAATTGTTTTTTTATTGCTAATTTTACACAGTTTTTAAACTCAGATGCCGCAATCATGTATGAACTCGGCATCTGAGGGGTACAATGATGGGGGCAGTGCTATCGCAGCTCCCTGTCATTGTACCTGCTACTTACAAAAAAATGTGCTCTGTGACAAGGCAGCCAAATCGAATTTTTAAGAAATTCGCTCATCTCTAATCATGTCTGATATGGCAGATAACAGGCGTGCGGCGCAGAGGGGAGGGAAGAGGAGTACCATTTCACTAGGGAGAGGGAGGAGTGGTGAGCCCTAGCTCACCTGGCACTGGCACTTGGCTGCTAACCCATACGCTGAACACGTGACTTGTCCCTGGCTTACCCTGAAATAAGCCCTAGTTAGTGAGTAGGGCGATGGGAGCACTGGTCCTCACCACTGACACATAGGGTAACAACAGGGAAAGGACAAACAACACAAACACCACAAACAATCCCAGAAGCGAGACAACAAACAGGAGACAACAAAAGGAGTGAATCGGAGGAAAAACCTGTACCAGTATCCACAACTAGGTCATGGAGTGATCTCTTGAAACCGAGCGAGTAGCCACTCGCTGCAACCTTCTGACCCCAGGCACAATAGTGTCAGCGATAGGTCGTGACTAGTGTTGAGTGAACCCGAACTGTAAGGTTCGGGTCCATACCGAACTTTGTGAGTTCGGGTACCCGGACCCGAACCCAAACTTTGCCAGAAAGGTTTGAGTTCGGACAATGTGCTGACGACAAGATGCGAGTGGTTTGCATGTTGTGCACTCAGAGCCTGAAGCAAGGCATAAATGTTCTAAACCTGAGCACCACCTGCAAAACGAGGCATCTAAATCCAAAGCAGTGGAGTACTCACCTGAAAAACCACAAAAGATCTCAGGCTCTTCTTGCTCCCTCTTCTACTGCGGTCTCGGCCTCTTCCTCCCCCTCTGGAGTGACAGTGGCACCTGCCACCTCGCAAACAGAGGATGTGGCAGCAACACCACCACCTCCACCACCGTCACCCAGCATGTCCACACTGTCCCATGGAAGCGTTCAGCTGTACATCCCCCAAACACTGGAGAGAAAAGGGAAGTAGCCCCCTACCCACCCGCGATCCCTGGCCCTGAATGCCAGCATTTCAAAATGCCTGGCCTTTGAAATGCTGTCATTCCGTCGGGTGGAGAGAGAGACTATTACAAACGTTATGGTGGTAGCTGTCCCACAGTACGTGGTTCCCAGCCGCCACTACTTTTCCACGCGAGCCATCTCTGCCCTGCACAACCAAGTGGCGGACAAAATCAGGTGTTGACCAGTAAGCATGGGCAGGGACGTTATATCTCCCTAACTGCACACTGGCTAAATGCAGTGGCAACGAGAGTTGGTGGAGTAACATCAGGTGGAGGCGGTGGTATTAACACCAGCGGGCAACATTTGAATACAGTGTTTTCCACACCTACAACCGCAGAAAGGACAATCCTTGAACCACTCCGGTTCCAACAACCGGTAAAATAGTACATCAGTACAAAATTCTCTATATATATATATATCTGAACTTTGCAGAAAAATGCCAATATCACTAGCCAAAGGTCTTATCCATTATTGGAGTACTCCAGCCATATAGGTGTGTGCGTGAGCTCCGCACTGTTTATACCTATACATGTAATTATGCTGATATGTCGACATTAAATCAAGTGTATTTTAAGTGAGTAATAAATTTTATGTACGCAAAAATACTGTGAGACAGCCTAAATTATTATTAATTTGTTTCTCCATCAGTCGGTAACTGATAGGCTGGGCTCCAGTAGTTTGCTGGTAGAGCTTTTCTCAATATATTTTATTAGTTTAAATGCAGTGGCGGCTGGGCCTGAGGTGGACAGCAGTTTGGCGCATGTCCTACCGCCACCGAGGATTGCAGGACATTTCTCGTTGCCTCCTGTTGCCTCCTACTCCACTTCCTCCTCTACCATTTCCTCATCCAGTCAGTTTAACACCTTCACCACCAACTTCAGCACAGTCAGGTGGAAACGACAGCAGGCTGTTTTGAAACATCTGTTTAGCGGAAAAACCCTACACCTCACAGGGGCTGTGGACGGGCATGGAACAACAGACCGATAAGTGGTTGGTGCCACTGAGCCTCAAGCCTGGCCTGGTGGTGTGCGATAATGGGCAAAATCTCGTAGCAGCTCTGGGGTTAGACGGTTTGACGCACATCCCTTGCCTGGCGCATGTGCTAGATTTGGTGGTGCAAAGGTTCCTGAAAAATGACCCCGACATGTCAGAGCTGCTGCAGAAAGTGTGGGCCGTCTGTGCATGCTTTCGACCTTTTCACCCTGCTGCTGCTCCCCTGTCTGCACTGCAGCGTAACTTCGGCCTTCCTGCTCACCGCCTCATATGCGACGTACCCACAAGGTGGAACTCCACCTTGCACATGCTGGAGAGACTGTGCGAGCAGCAGCAGGTAATAGTGGAATTTCAGCTGCAGCACGCACAGGGTACATGAGCGACTACATGCTGCAAGCCTGTGCAACAACCGCCGAGATGCCTACATTCTAACCCGTGCTGATTACTGGGACAACAGGCTGTCCTTACTTCCGTCACTGAAGCGTGATCGGAAGATGTGCGAGTACAAGCGCACGCTGGTAGACGCGCTGCTGACAGCAAGGGCTCAGTGGAAGCACAAGGCGAAGGCAGAGGAAGAAGAGGAGGAAGAAGTCGCCAACGCAACTGGGGCACCGCCAGCACCTCAGAAGGGAGGGTTAGCATGGCCAAAATGTGGAAAAGCTTTGTCAGCACGCCACAACAACCAGCACCACCAGCTAATACGGAACATCTTAGCAAGAGTCAGCATTTCAGCAACATGGTGGAATAGTACTTGTGCACATGCCTACACGTACTGACTGATGGGTCTGTCCCATTCAACTTCTGGCTCTCCAAATTGGGCACATGGCCTGAGCTTGCCCTTTATGCCTTAAAGGAAACCTGTCACCATGATTTTGCGCATAGAGCTGGGGACATGGGCTGCTAGATGGCCACTAGCACATCTGCGCTTTTATTGTGTTAAAAAAAGTTTTGATTGATATGCAAATTACCTGATATGAGTCCTGTAGCCGCGAGATTTCGGCGCTCCAGCTCTGTGACGTCAGCCAGCAAGGAGGAGATTCGGAGGACGCGGGGCGGTGCTGGGCTCCTTTCCGCTTGACTCATCTCCGGCTACAGGACTCATATCAGGTAATTTGCATATCAATCAAAACGTTTTTTTAACACAATAAAAGCGCAGAGAGCTATGGGACCTGGGTACTGCAGATGTGCTAGTGGCCATCTAGCAGCCCATGTCCCCAGCTCTATGCGCAAAATCATGGTGACAGGTTTCCTTTAAAGGTGCTGGCCTGCCCTGCGGCCAGTGTATTGTCCCAATGTGTGTTCAGCACGGCGGGGGGGTGATCACAGACAAGCGCAGCCGCCTGTCCACAGCCAACGTGGACAAGCTCACGTTCATTAAAATGAACCAGACATGGATTCCACAGGACTTATCTGTACCTTGTGCTGAGTAGACAAGTATACCAGCCGCAGCCAGCCATTGTTATACTCCAGCGCACTTTCTCTTTGCATTTTCTTTTCTATTTGCCAATGTTTTGGGGTCTTCCCAAATTTATAAAAAATAAATAAAGGGAAAAAAAACAACAACAAAAACAGTTTTGGCTACCTCCTCTACCGCTGCTTCCACCTACACCACCACGTCCACCGCCTCCTTAACCTCCTACTCCACTTTGACATCCACGGGTCCGCTCATCCCTAGTCGTGACACCCTCGTGATACTGACCGAGCTAGGATTTACGGTTTACAGATTGTATAATTCACCCATATAAAGTCTATGTCTACTGGTGTGAATAAAATGTCATATGTAAAATTATTCCAAAGCTACAGCCATTACTACCTGGAACTGTGGCTACTCACTTATACACACAGTATATGCTGTATCTGTAAGTCCCTGTCTTCAGAATATCAAAGTGGTGACACACAGGTCCCCATCTATGCCATGTGCTGGGGCTTCACTGTAATGTCTCATTCACACATCAGTGATTCATGGACGCGTTCTGTACATGTTTTCCATGGACAGCACACGTACCCATTCGTTTTAATGTGTGTATTCACACATCTGTGTTTTAGGACGATCTGTGGGTCTGTGGTTTCAGCACAGAAGCATGCTCTATTTTGACCACGTTCACAGATCCATTACGTCCATTATATGCCATCTGTGTAAAAAATTAACAGATGGACCAAACGTGGAACCTTCATGGACATCTTTTTGAATGTATCACTGACCATCTTATAATGGATTTCATCATAGACGTGTGAATAAGGCATAACTCTGGGTGTCTAATTATCAGGTGGTATTTGAAAAAAAACTATTTCGGCAGAATGCTAATTCTCATCTTTTCCCATGTTGTCCCTACATAGTTTCTACCTCCATGTCAACCATCTTGAATACTCTTATTTCTTAATTGATGTTTAAAGGTAGACATGAAGAAGTAGAAGGCTCTATTTTTGTGGAATTTAATAATCTACATTCTTAAAATGATTTTCCAGGACTTAAATATTGATGGCCTATCCTCAAGACAGGTCATCAATATCAGATCAGTGGAAGTCCAAAACCCGGCACCACTACTGGTAGGTTGTTGACTCCAGGAACTATACAGTGGACAGTAGACTCAATCTACTGTGTAGTTTCTGGCACCAACATACTGCAGCTCAGCTCCCATTCACTTGAAGTACCCCGACACACCACTACACAGTGGACAGAACTTCCTGCCTCCAGCTCCATCCACTGGGGCTACTGGGTGTTGGACCCCCAAAGATCCAATAATTATCACCTATCCTGAAAATAGGCCATCAATATCTATGTCCCAGAAAACCCTTTTAATAAGCATTTTAGAAAAGTTAAAGATCTTAGGTTTCATACTGTCTTGTTTTTGTGTCTGGCGAACCTTATAATTATACAATTTGCACAAAAACCCCGTTTGAAGCGTTTGATTATAGTATTATTTTTTTCTTCTGCATTTATCTAGGTCTCTGTGACAGCACGAGAAGATGTCCCGTCTTTTGGGCCCCCGCTTCCAAATCCACCAGTATTTCAAAAAGTAAGAAATGCAAATGTATCCATGCTCTGTGGGAAGACATAAGGCAATGGGCATTGAAAGCTATTTTTATCCAGATAAACAATTCATTTTATTCAGAAACACCAGATGTGCGAACAACAGGAACGAAAATCTCCGATAAACCTCATTCTGTACATTCAAAATATTGGGTTATAGGGATTTTACAAAAAATGAAGCAAACTAAACAAAGTCTGTCATATAATGTTCATTTTTGCAAGAAAAAAAATCATAATACGAAATGGTTTTAGTAATAGAGATAAGCAAAGTTTTGAAAAATTCGATTCGGCAGATTCACTGACGTTCACCATGAAATTTTATTCATTCTGAATTAATTAATCACAAATCACTATAAATCAAGTATATTCAGGCCACTCTGCCTAATCGCCTAATCATATTCTTACCACTTGGTGGCCCAGTGCGAATGCTTGGATATTAACCTTTCCCAACTGCCGACGTTAATTTATGTTGGCGGCCAAGCTGGGTGTCTGCTATTTTTAAGAGCAGACACCTGGCACTAATGTCTGCGACTGGCGGTAATTGGAGGAGCCAGAGCGTAAATGCAGCAGCCCCTGTCCTCCTGTGTGATGGTATCAGAGATGGTACACACAGTGGCATACATAGAGAAGTAATGGCCCCATAGCAATGATCAAACCAGGCCCCCCAAACAGGACAGAAGGGTTTCTGCCTAAACCCCTTTCAATGATCCTTGGACAATTTTTTTCCACTGCCTCATTTGCTAAAAGTTGTTCCTTTAGAAGGTAGAGTCCTGACCAAGTTTTCACCCCTAGTAAAAGAGGGGATGATCCTAACTGGGCCCCCTCTTGCTCTTGGCCCCATAGCAGTCACATGGTCTGCCGCTATGGTAGTTACGCCCTTGGGTACACAGCATTTAGGCGGGAAAACCTTCCTCAAATCAATAAAATTGAGGGAGTCACAAACATGGCCGCTGGATTATTGCAGCAACACTGTCCCTAGCGCATGAGTGCTTGCCACGTTCCTCTCTATACTCAGCTCACAGGACAATGGCGGAGACAGAGCAGGATGATGCTTTAATAGGGCTGTGACATCATAGGGGATGGCTACCTGCGGATTGGTTGGCAATCTCGCGTTCCTGGGCTTCTTACTTTACCTTTAACTTACTTTAACTACTTTAACATTTTAGGAAAAACTAATTCATTACCACGAAACGCAAGAAAATTTGACTTTTTTTGTGAATCGAAGTTTTCCTAAACTTCGGACCGAATTCTGGTTCAAATGCTTCGCTTTGCTCAACACTAGTAATAATACCGTATTGATATTCTTGATATATTGAAATTTGTGATTAATTGCACCATAAATGTGTTGAGACCTAATTAAAAATAAATATATATACAGTATATATCAATATATTTATACTAGTATAGCACAGTATATGAATATTCAGCTTAGAAGATCTGTATCAACAATTTGTCTACCACGATTTTATCTATGAACCAACCAGCAGGACCTGTCATGGGAGGAATACTTACCTGCACTCGATACTCAGTTTTAGCCCCATTTCTACACCAATGTCTTTGCTTGGGGGACACATTACCTCTGCAGCAGAGCACATGAAATCTCCCCCACCATACTGGAAGTTTACATGCAGGGACCAAAATGCAGTGAAGAAAAAAAAAAGCCATGGAGAACTGTGGTCTACTACTGGCCAGATGGTTGGTGCTGTTACTGCTCTTTGCATTACTACCCACATTCTAAATCTCGGATAATGAGGCATGGGTCTTTTGTTTGCCACTCATGCGTTTACTAGACTATTTATTATGAAGCCTATAAATGAAAAAATACGGGTTTGATACACAGATAACTAAACAAACTAAAATTGTAAGTGTTTTTTTCTGTAGCTTAAAGACATTGGTGCAATTTAATATTTCTCCCTTTCAAACACAATACCCACTGGTATTGACAATTTATGTTAGTAAAGCAGTTTTTGTACTAAAATGCGTTTGTTTTAACTACCCGGGATCTTGCAGTACCACAATGCGTTCAGTAACACGTGTATAATAATGGCTTTATTGCAGTAAACTGTGTTTGCTGTAACACTGAACGGTATCTTGCAGTAATATACAATATGTTCAATAACACATGTATGATAATTGTGTTATTGCAGTAAAACGCTTTTGCTGTAACACTGAACAGTATCTGGCAGTAATACACAATGCTTTCAATAACAATGATATAATAATTGCATTATTGCACCAGAATGCTTTTGCTGTAACTACCCATTATCTTGCAATAATACAGAGCTCGTTCAATAACACTGGCATAGTAATTGCGCTATAGCAGTAAAATGCATTTTCTTTAACTACCCCTTATCTTGCAGTAATATACAATGTGTTCAATAAGACAGGTATAATGCACTGAAATGTGATGAAATGCTAAATTAAAAATGTTAAATAGAAACAGTTTTTAGTAATAAAAAGGGGGGGGGGTAATTTGCAGCATAATGTATGCTATTGCTATAAGGCCATAAACTCTAAAATAACGTTTTTAAAAGAAAAAAAAAGGTTGGCTGGCTGTTCATACAGAAAAATGTCAGCTCCTTGCAGGATTTTTTAATGCAGAACTTGCCAGCAAGCTGTGTGAAACAATTGGGACAATAACCAATCCCTCACTGTCTATGCTATGCTTTCCCTGAAAAAACTATAAGATCCACCCAACTGTATCTCAATATTATCTACCTACAGTATCCTTACAGTGTATCTAGTAAACTGGCATTGCCAGGCAGACATTGCCACACCACATCCTTTTCACAAACCTAGCTGGGATCAGAATAGTGTTTCTTCCTCTAAACCAGGGTTTCTCAACTCTGGTCTTCGGGACCCACCTACCAGTCATGTTTTCAGGATGTCCTTAGTATTGAGCAGGTGATATAATTAGTGTCCATGTATCAGGATGTACCACAGGTATTCATTCTGTGGGATATTCTCAAATCCTGACAGGTAGGTGGGTCCGGAGGACCGGAGTTGACAAACCCTGCTCTAAGCAGAAGGACCTGCCCAGTGTCATGTGATCCTTCATCTTCTTCCTCTCCTCTTTTTTTCCTCAATTTTAAAGTCAAAATGGCACACGGCGCTGTTTTTATGCGATTCATCCAAAACAACATAAAATACTCCAGATTTGTTTGGCAGCCGTTTTTAAAAAAAATATCGTAACAAATCTGACTAGTTTAGAATCGATTCGCCCATCTCTACCTGACAGCTATTGAGGGTATGTAGGCACCTTTGGTGGTCCATATACAGATGTCAACGGATAAGTCAGAGTGCAAGGTTGCTATTTTCTGTTGATTTCTGAGCATACCAGCTCAACAGGATCCGGACAGGACCTGGTTGACCATTGTTATTATTGGCATTGGTTGCATACCTGTTGCTTTTGCCCATTTAAAGAGGACCTGTCACCTCTCCTCACATGTCCACTTGTGTAACTATTTGCATTCCTCATGTAATAACAATTCTGGGGCATTTATTCATATGAGTCTATATTGTGCCATTCCTTTATCATTCATGCTGGAAGTTATAAATGAATTGCCAGAAGTTAGCAATGAAGGTCCAGATGGGTGTTACCAGTTGGGGGGGGGGTGTCCCTACACAGTTTGACACTGGTAGCACTGATTGGTTAGTGACATCCCCAATTAGTAACAACCATCTGGACCTTTATCCCATATGGACTTTCATTGCAAACAGCTAGTCATTTATTCAAAACTTCTAGAAGGAATATGAAAGGAATGGCACATCAGACCGTCATAAGAATTGTTACTAGAAGAGGAATGCAAATAGTTACTAAAACAGACATGTCAGGAGAGGTGACAGCTTCTCTTTAAGGTGTTTTAGGGGCTATAATTTTTATCTTTAAATAGTATTAAAAGTTATGCTTTAAACACTAGGGTGGACATTTATCAAGACTGGTGTATTGTACACCAGTCTTGATTCCCCCTGTGCAGCTGGAGGATGCGCCAAATTTATGCAGAGGCGCACACCTCTAATATACACTGCCTGTCCCAAAAAAAAGTTGCCACCTGGAATTAACTACGCAAATAGTTATGAGCCTTCTATTGGATAATTACTGCCTGGGCGATTATCTTTCAGCTGGCAACGTTATTTAACCCCAACTGGTGCAATGAGTTGCTTCTCATTTCTAAAACAACCATGTCGAAAGACACATCTCGTGGTCGTGGAAAAGATGTTAGTCTGTTTGAGAAGGGTCAAATCATTGGCATGCATCAAGCAGAGAAAACATCTAACGAGATTGCAGAAACTACTAAAATTGGGTTAAAGGGATTCTGTCACCAGGTTTCACCCCCTCCAGATAAAAATATGGTTATGTTCAGGGAGCTTTAACCATTCCTAATGTGGTCTTATAAATGTAATCTGTAGGCTCATTTTGCTAAAAATACGCTATTACTAACCTGTCATTCATAAAAATAAGGTGCCCAAGGGGATGTAAATGGTTCCAAGCTGCCGTCCGCACCCGCCGCCGTTCGTGCCCAGCGCCACCTCATAATCTTCTGTGACGCCTCCCGCTCTCCCTCCCTCCCCCCTCCTCCTGCTGTAAGATTGCTGTGACACCTCCCCCCTCCTCCTGCTGTAAGATTGGGAGGGAGAGCGGGAGGCGTCACAGCAATCTTACAGCAGGAGGAGGGGGGAGGGAGGGAGGGAGAGCGGGAGGCATCACAGCAATCTTACAGCAGGAGGAGGGGGGAGGCGTCACAGCAATCTTACAGCAGGAGGAGGGGGGAGGCGTCACAGCAATCTTACAGCAGGGGGAGGGAGGGAGGGAGAGCGGGAGGCGTCACAGCAATCTTACAGCAGGAGGAGGGGGGAGGGAGGGAGAGCGGGAGGCGTCACAGAAGATTATGAGGCGGCGCTGGGCACGAACGGCAGCGGGTGCGGGCGGCAGCTTGGAGCCATTTACATCCCCTTGGGCACCTTATTTTTATGAATGACAGGTTAGTAATAGCGTATTTTTAGCAAAATGAGCCTACAGATTACATTTATAAGACCACATTAGGAATGGTTAAAGCTCCCTGAACATAACCATATTTTTATCTGGAGGGGGTGAAACCTGGTGACAGAATCCCTTTAAGAACTGTCCAATGCATTATTAAAAACTGGAAGAATAGTGGGAACCAATCATATTCGAGGAAGAAATGTGGCGGGAAAAAATCCCGAATGATTGGTGAAATCAAATCGAAGAAAAACAACAGTAGAACTCAGGGCTATGTTAAATAGTGAAAGTAAGAGCATTTCCACACAATGCGATGGGAACTCAAGGGATTGGGACTGAACATCTGTGTAGCCGTAAGAAAACCACTAATCAGTGAGGCAAACCAGAAAAAAAGGCTTCAATTTGCTAGGGACCATAAAGATTGGACTCTGGAGCAATGGAAGAAGGTCATGTGGTCTGATGAGTCCAGATTTACCCTGTTCCAGACTGATGGGCGCATCAGGGTAAGAAGAGAGGCAGATAAAGTGATGTACCCATCATGCCTAGTGCCTACTGTACAAGCCTGTGGGGGCAGTGCTCTGATCTGGGGTTACTGCTGTTGGTCAGGTCTAGATTCAGCAACAGTATGTGCTCCAAGAATGAGGTTGGCTGAATATACTGAATGACCAGGTTATTCCATCAATGCCAGGATTCATGGGGCTCAAATTGTGAAAGAGTGGTTCAGGGAGCATGAGACATCATTTTCACACATGGATTGGCCACCACAAGGTCCAGACCTTAACCCCATTGAGAATCTTTGGGATGTGCTGGAGAAGGCTTTGCGCAGCAGTCAGACTCTACCAACATCAATGCAAGATCTTGGTGAAAAATGTATGCAACACTGGATGGAAATAAATCTTGTGACATTGTAGAAGCTTATCGAAACAATGCCACAGCGAATGCGTGCCGTAATCAAAGTTAAAGGCGGTCCAATGAAATATTAGAGTGTGCAATGTTTTATTTTTGGGGGGCGATTTTTGTTTTTGGACAGGCAGTGTATTTGGTGCATTTTCTCGCCATGCCGTGCCACACGCTTACCTCTACGGCAGCCTCCTAGCTGCCGTAGATTTAAAGGGAACCTGTCATGTGGATATTTGATTATATTCTAACTAATTATATACAATCATTAACTACTAAAAATTGCCTTAGATGTATTCACTTACTGGTGTGACAGATGGTTACCTCATAATATACACACAAAGATGCCACATGCTGCATGCTAATGAGCTGATTGGAGTCCAGCGTGATGTTATTGAGTCCCGCGTATATTTAATCAACAGCTATAGCCACTCCCCTGCCCACCTGCGGCTGATTCATATGAAGAATAACTGCCAATCAGCAGCTGGTGGGCGGGGAGAGTCAGGAGCTCATGAATATTCATGACTCATCATTATCAGCTGGAGCTTTTCAATACAAGATGTTGGCAGATTGACTGGGTCAATTAAAGAAAGTGACCCAGCATTTTGCTAAGAGAATGAGTCACTTATTTATGTTGCCCTTAGTTAGGACACTATAAAACTGGACACTATAAAGACAGGTTCCCTTTAAGTCTTTCTTTACACCAGAAAACTGGTGTGAAGGAAGATAAATGTGGTGGGCCTGCGGCACAGTGCACCCCCTTTTCTGAAGAGGGAAATGTCGCACATTTTGTCACACAAATGGCAAGTGACAAAATGTGTGACCTATTTACGTGTAAATAAGTTAGTAATTGTCCCCCAAGTTTTTTCAATTGGGACCTTGGTATAAAACTGATTAAGATTAAGATTTTAGTGTAGCAATAGGATATTATTAAAGGGAATCTGTCACCTGGCTAATCACTATTATACCAGAAGGATGTCCTTACAGCACTTCATACTTTCTTTCCATATGTGTTTTCTTTTCCTTGCAGCTCGCTTTATATCTTAAGAAAATCCACTTTCATCCATATGCTAATGAGTCATTAAGGTGCCCGGAAAGGAGTTATTTTAATTTATAGGAGCCCAGGAACGCCCCCTTGAGTGTCCAGGCCGCCATCCTCCAGAGCCCAAGCACGCCTCTCCTCTGCTCATACACTATATTCCCACTAAGTCACTAGCAGCTGATATCCCGGCCACCCTTTCCCTTTAGCATCACAGACAAATCTCGCGCAGGCAGTGCCGTACACTGCCTGTGCTCTTCCGATCCAACTGAGGGCATCAATCTCAACTGTTCAGCACTAGGCATGTGCCGGGCCCAGCGATGTTTTCGCCACATGCCTAGTTGAACAGTTGAAACTGATGCCCTCAGTTGGACCGGAATAGGCATTTGAAACATACCGAGGGATCTGTGGAAGGGAAAATGTGGGGTGCCCACTACTATTATCCGTGTTTTTGGACCGCAAAAATGGATATGGTCGTGTGCAGGAGGCCTGAAGCACAGGAGTGGCTGCAGACTGTGCTATGAGCAGCAGCATGCGTGTCACAAGCAGTGTGTAATCTCCAGCCCATTACAGGGAAAGTTAAGGATAATTGGTGGCAATAGCCTTTTGTCATTCTACAGTGACAAAACCAGGATACATAAGGTGAAGAAAACTTTGACTGTCTTTGTATTCGCCTTTTGAATTTTCTAACAGCTTCATTCTCCAGTTTGGAGTCCGTTACAATCAGTATAGTGATAAAACTGCATTGAGCCTCAGTATAACAATCTGTGAAACCACACGAGGAATGGAAATCAGCACCTAAATTCTGTACATTTGTGGTTTATACAGCAAGTGAGGTGGGTTATATCCTTTCCTTCCCAGTGCATTGACTCGTGTCATTTCTTCCAGCAGAGACACCTGCCATAGACATCCCGCGGCCACCTAACAGTGACTCAGGGAACCAAGCAGCCGGCTCAATAAAATTAACCAATTTATCCTCTAAACCAATTTCTGTGTACTCAGTAGGGAGCAGACCATCATTGGGAGAAAAAAATTGAATGCCAGCTTTCGGCAGTCAAAATATTAGTCATGATTCTCCCTGAGCTGTCGTAAACGCGTCAGCGTACCACATACCAACCCTGTGCGTCCCTGCTGGTTTCATACAGATGAAAGAGATGCAAGGAAATTTGAATACCAAATGTGTTCAGTATGTCTCACACTTTCTGACTCCTCACCGCTGGGCCCTGCTGGAAGAGTTTGTCTTGCAAAATTATTTCTTAGGATCAACTTTTATATATCTTTATAATGGACAAAACTAAGTCATGTCTGGGTAGTGTACTGAGCCGGCTCAGCTTTAAAGGGCAATGTACCTTACAGGTAAATATAATACTGTATAACTGGCAGCACGGCATGGATTTTACCTGCACTGCTGTTTCTGACCCGTGATACAGGCCCCCAGGCTGGTAAAAGCAAAGGCGTGAAAAAAGTGACACCATTACATTTAGAGAAGTTGTTACTTTTCTTTGCTTATATAACAGATAGCGGGAAGTAAGTTCTCACTGGCCGGGGAATAGTCAAATAGAAATGTCACAAACATCAAAAATGACAAATATATACTAGGTGGAAAGCTGCCAGCTGTGAAGTTGTAATGTTCTATTCATTTTTGTTGGTTTGGCTAATATTGGGACTTCAATCATTACAAGCACTCATGGCAGCCATTACAGTACCCATGGGGTGTCAGCCTTCTCCCCTCACCTGTGCTGTGTAGCGCAGGGCAAGGTTTTTGTTTTTTTTTCACCACCGGGTGACATACTGGGTCTGTATGGAAATGCTAGGCGGTGACTTCCAACTAGTAGTGAGCCCAGTGACGTCATCAGCACCAGTGGGCGGTCTTTAGTGCTTTCTTGGCCTGTACGATGCAGCGCAGGGCCAGGGGAGCATTGGAGCATGAAATGCTCTGATGCTCCACTAATACGCGCTGAATGGGTGAAGAATAGGTTATGTCTGGGTTCAGCTCTGAATCCAGACAACCCTTTTAAAGGCTGTTTCACATGAGCGAGTCCATTGCAGGAATCACGCTCCATTCATCATTCTAGACTTGTAGGAGCGCAGGGCATTATCGTGATTTATAATGCTATGTGTCTCTGCTTACTTCTACATGATCATAGTGACATAAAGCTGTCAGTACAATTCTGTAGAAGTAAGGTCAAGCAGAGGCACATAGCATTATAAATCACAATAATGCCGTGCGCACCTACAAGTCCAGAACGGATAATCACGCTCACACATTCCCTAAATGGACTTGCTTGTGTGAAAGAGCCCTTAATAGAAGAATATTGGACAGGGAGAGTGCAGGGAGACTTAATTTATTCCTATGTTTACTAATTCCTACATTAGCTGTAAACTAATATATGTAATTCAATACCAATGAGATGGAAGCCTTTATTATTCCACTGCCAGCATGCCAATCAATACCATCCAGTCTGCACCCTTTAGGGGGGGCAAGGTCTTAATAATGACCATCCTCATGTTTTCCTGGCTTTACTTCTTCCAAATCATCCGTCAAAGTCTCCATACCCTAGAAAAGTCAGCAAGATACAGACATACCTGGAGCTGGAGGTTCCTGATGACATATTCTCATCGATATTAAATGATGTGGAAAAGGAGGAAAAGCAGATGGCAGAAGAAGGGCTCCCACGTGTAGAGCAGTAGAGCACGAGGGTTGGAGAAGTGGGTTCAGCCCCTGTTTAAAGGTGCCTCTTGGCCATTAAAAATGAAATGCGGTCTTCGTTATGAAATTGGATAATTGGCCACACAGTTCTTCACTGCAGCATGTCCGCAACATGGTCGCTCCGTGTGGCTGTACGCTAAGGCCAAGTGGCCTGTTTATACCTGATTTATAGCGATGCGTGACAAATGAATTCGTAATGAATCCAATTTTTTGGTCAAGCTTCGGTGAACTGCAGAATTGAATTTTTCAAAACTTTGCTCATCTCTTCTTATGAATATTTAATTTTGTACTCCTGCATTTCAATCATTTGTGTCCCGTATAAGCCATTTTTCACATATGTAGGTGTCTTTTTTAATTTATGATATAGAGGAGTTTCCTAGTAAAATAAATTCAGCATTGAAACAAATATACAGATTTTGTGATTTTCCTATCTTTCCAGAATGCTGAGTTTCGTGAATTTTTACTGACTAAACTTATTAATGGAGAGCATGCCTGCTGCAAGTCTGACAAGTTTGCTAAGCTTGAGGTAAGTAAACCCCATGTAAATACATCTGTTGGTTTGAGTGCTTAATGTGTAGTTTTATCCACCTTACAGTTATTTTTAGGAATAAAATATATCTGCCTTTTCTACATCTTGCTTCACCTAGGACCGGACAAGAGCTGCTCTTTTGGACAATCTTCATGATGACCTTCATGTGCATACACAGGCTATGCTTGGCTTAGGTCCAGAAGAAGACAAGTTTGAGAATGGCGCTCATGGAGGTTTCCTGGAGTCCTTCAAAGTGAGTAAAGAGGCGTACCCATTTAGAATAACCTACTGTACCCCCGTTTACGTAAAACTCACATTTAAAGGGGTTGTCTATTTAAGAAAAAACTTTTTTCATCTACTCAACTGGGGAATTCTTAGTCAATAGAGGGGAGTTCTGTGTTCAGGATCCTCATCATTTAGCAAGAGTGGCAAACAGTTAAAAAGGATGTCTCTCGCTCTAAAAAGACCTATTTTGTCGTACATTACACAGACAACCCATTTGTGTGTGTTTCATGTAATGCTTAATTTCCCCTGAGATGGCGCTGTAGGGAATGTTTACTGCCAGATCACCCAACCCATTACTGCTGATTGCCGGGGTCCCAGCAAGAAGACGCTTTGTGATAAGCTTATTGTCAAGGGAACCTTCTAACAAGTAGATACTGCTCAAAGTGGAGAACCCCTTATATATATATATATATATATATATATTCCTTTCATATAAAGTTTGTTAAAGGGGTTATCCAGGAATTGGTACTGGTGACCTATCCTCAGGATAGGTCATCATTCTTACATCGGCGGGGGTCCAAATCCCAGCTCCCCCACCGATTAGCTCTTTCAGGGAACTGCCACACTCCCCGAAGCTCTGGTGAGGTGAGCGCAGCCATCTCCTGGCACCATACACTGTATAGCAGCTGTGCTCAATATTGCAGCTCAGCCCCATTGACTTGAATAGAGCTGAGCTGCAACTAGGCCATGTGATGTACGGTGATGTCACATAGCCTAGGAAGAGGCCACAGAGCTCACTCCAGCCTCTTCTAACAGCTGATTGGTGGGGGGTCCTGGGTGTTGGACCCCTGCCGATCTGCTATTGATGACCTATCCAGAAGATATCTAGTAGAAAAATGTGGAATGCACACGGCCAGTATCCGTATTTTGTGGATCTGGGGTTTGTGGACAAACAGATAAAGTTGTGTGTTTTGAAGGGATTGTCCAGGATTATTTCTTCAAATCCTCCAAACCCCGCCAAATCCACCTACACCGAGCAGTACCTGTACAGAGATCTGTACCTTCCTGTTCCCTACGGCTCTGTGGCTCCGTGGCTCCTAGCCTGTCTGCAGTGGACTTTTTCTCCTGTCAACTTCCTTGTGAAAGGGATCTTGTGTGCCAATGCAATTGACTGTCCTCGAGCAGCACGTGACCCTGCAGTGATGTGCTGCTTGGTAGCACCTCAACCCTGAGGCCAGTTATGTGCCATCATCCGTGTGGAAGTTGACAGGAGGGGACCAGAGTGAGGACAACCCAGAAGTCACAGAGACAAGAATGGAGCACAGGGGAGCAGGTAAGTATAGATATCTTCACATGTACTGGACAAACCACTTTAACCCCTTCCTGCTGCAGCGATTTTCCGTTTTTGTGTTTTCATATTTCGCTCCCTGCCTTCCTGGAGCCATGAGTTTTTTTGTTTTTTTTCCGTTCACACAAGTTGTACTTTCTAATGCCACCATTTTATATTGCATACAATGTAGTGGGAAGCAGGAAAAAAATCCATATGGGATAGAATTTGGAAAAAAAACAACACAATTCTGTCACAGGTTTAGGGGTTTTGTTTTTACGGCATTCACTATACAGTAAAACTGACTATTTTTCTTCATTCTACAGGTTAGTACGATTACATTGATACCACACTTGTATAGTTTTTCTGGCGTTTTAATGCTTTTGAAAAAAATATATTTTTTCTTGTCATCACTGTATTCTGACCCCTATAACTTTGTTATAGTTATGTGCAATGAGCAGGACCGTGGTGCGGTTACCCGCGCCCCTTAAGGTGTTGTAACTCGCGTACCAGGTTAGGAATGACAGAGTGGTGTAATGTCTCTGTATGATAGTGGCAATGGTGTCAACTGTTTCTCCTACCTGGGTACGGCTGGACTCCTCGATCCTGGCTCACTTGCAATAAAATGAGTGTAGTGCTAGTAGGAGTAATAGAGGAATTTGGAGCAGTAATTGAGATCCAGACCCTTGGTAAAGTTCAAACTTGTCTTTACTGATGGTAACCTTCATCCAAGCAAGATACAGCTTTAGTCTTTGGGTCCCAGCAGGTATTGGCAATGGTTGGCAGGAATTTATCTTCTGCTCTCTCATGTAACTGGAGCTTGCAGGAAAGGACGTATGCTTGTTAGCTCTAAACTGTGGCAGGAACTTGGCTTCTGCGCTTTCTATCTTCTGCTGTATGGGGACTGACTAGCTGAGCAGGAATATGGCTTCTACTGAGTCTCTGGACTTTACTCACAGTTGTCTTAACAGGGTATGGCTTCTTCCTGGAACTGTAGTTGTCTGCTTGATTCTTCAAAGCTGAGGCTGCAGAGCTCAGGCTGGGGATGGGGATCAAAGTCTCAGCCGAGACAAGATCCTGGCTTGATTCCCTATATCTGGGAGCTCCTACACGCACAGCCTTCCCCTAGCAGGGGTGGTTGGCACACTCACTCTAACTTCCTTCTCCACCCATGAGGCAGGATGTGGGAGCAACCAACTCTGCTCACAGAGGGGAGAGCCAAACTGGAATGAACTATTCCAGCCTAGAAACACTAAACTGAACTTAAATCCTTGCCAGAACATTGCTGCCACCTGCTGGTGAACATGGAAATTACAGGAATATAAAATTAACAAGGTTTTCAATGCACATTTGTGGGGATATAATGTAATATTACACGGGATGACAAGGTAAATGCTCTTAGGAGATTGTAGCGGGGTAAAAGAGGTTTGTAACATAACTATGGGTTGTTACATTTGTCTACGGAGAAATGTGAGGGCTAATTTTTTGCGGGACAATCTGTAGTTTTTGATAATTCCATTTTGGGTGGACTTTTTGATCACTTTTTATAAAAAATTTGGGGGAAGTAAAGTGATTAAAAAAGATGTCAAATCAGCCATTTGAATTTTTTCCCATAATGCCATTCACTGTATAGGATAAGTTTTGTCATTTTGCACGTGCAGTGTCCATTGTGTTATTTTTCTAAATTTATTTAGATTTTGAGGAAAGGGGGGTGATTTGAATATTTATATTTTTAAAATATTTTTTTATATATTTTTTTATTTTACATTTTGTTAGGTCCCCAATTAGAATTTGTATCTAATAATGGAATTGATATCATTATTCTATAGAGAAATCACTATATTACAGTGTTGCCACCTGCTGGCTTGAACTGTAATATACACTGCAACGGATCTCCTGAGCTCCCCGACCGGGTACCTCCGTTGATGGATGCTTCTAGGGCTTCCCGAGGACTCCAAGCACTCCACTCGACACCAATACCACCCCAGGAACCAGGAACAGCTCTTACAAGAGCTAGGAGTTATAGCCCGGGGAGTATACACGTATAGCAATCCCCATACACATGAGACGAGGCTCTATGTTGAATGTAAAACAGGAACTCTTTATTGAACACACCAGCATTGACTTATATACACATTTCCCAACAAGGGTACCACCCCTGTGGACCTGGTTGGGAACTGAGAACATGACATAGCAGCCAATCCTTTACAGCTTTACGGTTTAAACACAAAAACTAACCCTATTCAACAAACACAATGGCATTGTCAGTGAAGCAATTAACAAACACAATGGCATTGTCTTTGACGCAATTAACTAACACAATGGCATGGTCTGTGACGCAATTAACAAAATACAATTACCAAAACACATTGGGCTCTGCCTGTGATACAATTACCAAACATAATGGGCTAACTTAATCACTCACAGGCAGAAAACACACATTTTTCCCAAAACACAGAAAACACCTCAAAACCCCACATATCCCCATAATGTATACATCCATGGATAGCTCTGATCTGGGTCTATGGAAGTCACATTTGACCGACCGCAAGCATGGCTTTCCTGCCCAAAACAGTTCCACAGATTTAGGCTGTGCGGCTGGTCTGTCTTCTCCTTCAAAGTTAGTATATGGGCCATTATCCTGAGGCAAGAGGCTGGCAAACAGGCCCCTCCAAAACCCAGTGGCGAGGTTAGTTTCGCCACACATCTCCCCCTCCCAGGGAAGACTAACCAGATACCTGACCTCACGCCAGTCGGTATCTGAGTTAGTCTGGCAGTCCACCCCCAACCAAATACTGGACCTGTTGAGTTTGGTAGCCTGTCTCTGTCCAGTGAGTCCACCAAGGTTATGTTGGTAACTGGTACTCCCGGTCTCTGTGTTGCTCCCTGGCTTGGAGTGGAGGTTGCTTTGTGGGCAGGGATCAGCGGTACTCTGCCTTGGTGCCAGCGCTATTACGGAAGAAGCCTGGTTGGAGCCTGGTTGTTGGAGGGGGAGACCGACTGTCTCCCCTTTGGATACCCAGCTCTGCTGCTGGAGGGGGAAACCGACTGTCTCCCCTTTGGCTAAACAGCCCTGTTGCTGGGGGACAGGACCGACTGTCCCTACCCCCTGTTCTGTAAGTGCAGAGACCACGGTCCCATCTGCACTGTTGTTGGGCTTACTGTCTCCCCCTGGTGTGTTAAGCTGCCGCTGGGGAGATGGGGTAGCGAGCTCCTCTCCCATACATACTTCCAGCCGCTGGGGAGGGCGATCGACCGTCTCCGCTCCCAATACAGTGTCCTGCTGCTGGGGAAAGGAGACTGGGCTCTCTATTCCCTGCTGGACACTCTGCCGCTGGGGGACAGGACCGACTGTCTCTGCCCCCTGTAACTCAGCCTGCCTCTGGGGAATGGAGACTGGGCCACCAATTCCCAATAAATCACATTGCCGCTGGGGGACAGGACCGACTTTCTCTGCCCCCTGTAACTCAGGCTTCCGCTGGGGAATGGAGACTGGGCTCCCAATTCCCTGCAGGACCGGTGGAGAGACCTCCATCACATCTCCACCGGCCCCCTGGGGTTCTTCCCAGTAAACCTCCACAATATCTTCCCAGCTGAAGAGGTCTGGCTCTGGGTCCGTCACTCTTCTCTCCTGCTGAGCCTCCTCACTGGAGTGGAACAGCTGCTAATAACCCTGTTCCAGCTCCATCTCCCGGGTCACCAGGTGGACCAGGTCCTGCTCAATCTCATGAGTGTCGTCCCAGTCATACCTGCTCTCCCTCCATTCCAAGAGATCACGGAACCGGACTTGTGTAGGGCTCCCAAACTCCAGCTCTGAAAAAGTCTCCCATAACAAGCCAGGACCATCAAACTCCTCTCCCTCTGGCTTGTCATGCTCAGCTGTCCTGGGTAGGTACTGTGCCCCATACCACCAGAGCACCTGGTAGGCATCTTCCAGCCACAGCTCCTGCCATGCTAGGTGTTCCAATTCCTTTACCCATTCCTCCCGGGGCTGCTCTCCCAGGAAAGGGCATCCGCAGGGCTACTCGTTTCTGCAACCGCTGGTCTTCCGTGGGGAGTCTCTCATCCCGCAGATACTCCACATTACCCAGTGCCTGGTACTAGTCGCCTTTGCAGACTGCATCTCGGTCATCCATGACACCTTCATCGTACTCCACTGCTGTTTCCATTCAGTTGCTCTTAGGGTCGCTGTACTGGGACATGTGTTGCCCCCAACTTGTAAATCCATGGAATGGTGTCTCCTGTAGCTGTCCCTCTGGCTGTGGGAACGATCCCGCCGCTTGCCACCAATGTAACGGATCTCCTGAGCACCCCGACCGGGTACCTGCATTGATGGATGCTCCTAGGGCTTCCCGAGGACTCCAAGCACTCCACTCGACACTGATACCACCACAGGAACCAGGAACAGCTCTTACAAGAGCTAGGAGTTATAGCCCGGGGAGTATACACGTATAGAAATCCCCATACACATGAGATGAGGCTCTATGTTGAATGTAAAACAGGAACTCTTTATTGAACACACCAGCATTGACTTATATACACATTTTCCAACAAGGGTACCACCCCCGTGGACCTGGTTGGGAACTGAGAACATGACATAGCAGCCAATCCTTTACAGCTTTACAGTTTAAACACAAAAACTAACCCTATTCAACAAACACAATGGCATTGTATGTGACGCAATTAACAAACACAATGGCATTGTCTTTGATGCAATTAACACAATGGCATGGTCTGTGACGCAATTAACTAACACAATGGCATGGTCTGTGACGCAATTAACAAAATACAATTACCAAAACACATTGGGCTCTGCCTGTGATACAATTACCAAACATAATGGGCTAACTTAATCACTCACAGGCAGAAAACACATATTTTTCCCAAAACACAGAAAACACCTCAAAACCCCACATATCCCCAAAATGTATACATCCATGTATACCTCTGATCTGGGTGAACAACATATCCAAAAATCACCCAGATCCGAGCAGGGGTTCCTGAATTCCATAGAAGTCACATTTGGCCGACCGCAAGCATGGCTTTCCTGCCCAAAACAGTTCCACAGATTTAGGCTGTGCGGCCGGTCTGTCTTCTCCTTCAAAGTTAGTATGTGGGCCATAATCCTGAGTCAAGAGGCTGGCAAACAGGCCCCTCCAAAACCCAGTGGCGAGGTTAGTTTCGCCACATACACATAATGAGCCTGGAAGCCTAGTACAGGCGCAGTCTCATTACTATTTATGAACACGTTCCCCGATCTCCTCAGGGGGAGGGGTTCCTTACCCAGAAGCGCATGCTTCCAGCTTTAAGCCCATTTGGACACCTTAGGCATCTGACAGGTTAAATGTCCACGGTATTAGCGCTAATCGCAGACTTTTGCCATTGGAGCAAGCACCATCTTTAACCGCCTCCGGACCGCCTAACGCAGGATCGCGTTGCGGAGGCGGCTCACTCAGGCACAGTCGGGCATCTACGTGTCATCTCGCGAGATGTTCACAGGAACTGCAGGTAAGCGAGTGGCTCTACAGCCTGCCAGCGGCGATCGTTCGCTGGCAGGCTGTAGATGCGTTTTTTTTAACCCCTAACAGGTATATTAGACGCTGTTTTGATAACAGCATCTAATATACCTGCTACCTGGTCCTCTGGTGGTCCTTTTTGCTTGGATCGACCACCAGAGGACACAGGCAGCTCTGTAATAAGTATCACCAAGCACCACACTACACTACACCCCCCCCCCCGTCACTTATTAACCCCTTATTAACCCCTGATCACCCCATATAGACTCCCTGATCACCCCCCTGTCATTGATCACCCCCCTGTAAGGCTCCATTCAGACGTCCGTATGTGTTTTACGGATCCATGGATCGGATCCGCAAAACACATACGGACGTCTGAATGAGCCTTACAGGGGGGTGATCAATGACAGGGTGGTGATCACCCCATATAGACTCCCTGATCACCCCCCTGTCATTGATCACCCCCTGTCATTGATCAACCCCCTGTAAAGCTCCATTCAGACGTCCGTATAGACTCCCTGATCACCCCCCTGTCATTGATCACCCCCCTGTAAGGCTCCATTCAGACATTTTTTGGGCACAAGTTAGCGGAAATTGATATCTTTTTTTTTTTTTTTCTTACAAAGTCTCATATTCCACTAACTTGTGACAAAAAATAAAATCTCACATGAACTCACTATACCCCTCACGGAATCCAAATGCGTAAAATATTTTAGACATTTATATTCCAGACTTCTTCTCACGCTTTAGGGCCCCTAAAATGCCAGGGCACTATAAATACCCCACATGTGACCCCATTTCGGAAAGAAGACACCCCAAGGTATTTGCTGAGGGGCATATTGAGTCCATGAAAGATTGAACTTTTTGTCACAAGTTAGCGGAAAGGGAGACTTTGTGAGAAAAAAAATAAAAAAAATTTGCTAACTTGTGCCAAAAAAAAAACCTTCTATGAACTCGCCATGCCCCCATGGAATACCTTGGGGTGTCTTCTTTCCCAAATGGGGTCACTTGTGGGGTATTTATACTGCCCTGGCATTTTAGGGGACCTAAAGCGTGAGAAGTAGTTTGAAATCAAAATGTGTAAAAAATGCCCTGTGAAATCCTAAAGGTGCTTTTTGGAATGTGGGCCTCTTTGCCCACCTAGGCTGCAAAAAAGTGTCACACATGTGGTATCGCCGTACTCAGGAGACGTTGGGAAATGTGCTTTGGGGTGTCTTTTTACATATACCCATGCTGGGTGAGAGAAATATCTCTCTAAAAGACAACTTTTCCGATTTGTCCCATTTTTTTATACAAAGTTGTCATTTGACAGAGATATTTATCTCACCCAGCATGGGCATGTGTAAAAAGACACCCCAAAACACATTGCTCAACTTCTCCTGAGTACAGCGATACCACATGTGTGACATTTTTTTGCAGCCTAGGTGGGCAAAGGGGCCCACATTCCAAAGAGTACCTTTAGGATTTCACAGGGCATTTTTTACACATTTTGATTTCAAACTACTTCTCACACATTAGGGCCCCTAAAATGCCAGGGCAGTATAACTACCCCGCAAGTGACCCCATTTTGGAAAGAAGACAACCCAAGGTATTTCATGATGGGCATAGTGAGTTCATGGAAGTTTTTATTTTTTGTCACAAGTTAGTGGAATATGAGACTTTGTAAGGAAAAAAATAAAATAAAAATCATCATTTTCCGCTTACTTGTGACAAAAAATAAAAACTTCTATGAACTCACTATGCCCATCAGCAAATACCTTAGGGTGTCTACTTTCTGAAATGGGGTCATTTGTGGGTTTTTTCTACTGTCTGGGCATTGTAGAACCTCAGGAAACATGACAGGTGCTCAGAAAGTCAGAGCTGCTTTAACCACCTCAGGACCGCCGTACGCAGGATTGCGTCCTGGCGGCGGTCCTGCTCTTCTGGGTGGACGCATATACGCGTCCTCCCGCGAGAGCCGAGATTTCCTGTGAACGCGCGCACACAGGCGCGCGCGCTCACAGGAACGGAAGGTAAGCGAGTGGATCTCCAGCATGCCAGCGGCGATCGTTCGCTGGCAGGCTGGAGATCCGAATTTTTTAACCCCTAACAGGTATATTAGACGCTGTTTTCATAACAGCGTCTAATATACCTCCTACCTGGTCCTCTGGTGGTCCCTTTTGTTAGGATCGACCACCAGAGGACTCAAGTAGGTCAGTACAGTCGCACCCAACACCACACTACACTACACCCCCCCCCGTCACTTATTAACCCCTTATAAACCCATGATCACCCCATATAAACTCCCTGATCACCCCCCTGTCATTGATCACCGCCCTGTCATTGATCACCCCCCTGTCAGGCTCCGTTCAGACGTCCGTATGATTTTTACGGATCCACGGATACATGGATCGGATCCGCAAAAAGCATACGGACGTCTGAATGGAGCCTTACAGGGGGGTGATCAATGACAGGCGGGTGATCACCCATATACACTCCCTGATCACCCCCTGTCATTGATCACCCCCCTGTCACTGATCACCCCCCCTGTAAGGCTCCATTCAGACATCCGCATGATTTTTACGGATCCATGGATACATGGATCGGATCCGCAAAACACATGCGGACGTCTGAATGGAGGGTGATCAATGACAGGCGGGTGATCACCCATATACACTCCCTGATCACCCCCTGTCATTGATAACCCCCCTGTAAGGCTCCATTCAGACGTCCGCATGCGTTCTGTGGATCCGATCCATGGATCCGTAAAAAATCATGCGGATGTCTGAATGGAGCCTTACAGGGGGGGTGATCAGTGACAGGGGGGTGATCACCCTGATTACCCTGATCACCCCCTGTCATTGATAACCCCCCTGTAAGGCTCCATTCAGACGTCCGCATGCGTTCTGTGGATCCGATCCATGTATCCATGGATCCGTAAAAAATCATGCGGATGTCTGAATGGAGCCTTACAGGGGGGGTGATCAGTGACAGGGGGGTGATCACCCTGATTACCCTGATCACCCCCTGTCATTGATAACCCCCCTGTAAGGCTCCATTCAGACGTCCGCATGCGTTCTGTGGATCCGATCCATGTATCCATTGATCCGTAAAAAATCATGCGGATGTCTGAATGGAGCCTTACAGGGGGGGTGATCAGTGACAGGGGGGTGATCACCCCGATTACCCTGATCACCCCCTGTCATTGATAACCCCCCTGTAAGGCTCCATTCAGACGTCCGCATGCGTTTTGTGGATCCGATCCATGTATCCATGGATCCGTAAAAAATCATGCGGATGTCTGAATGGAGCCTTACAGGGGGGGTGATCAGTGACAGGGGGGTGATCACCCTGATCACCCCCTGTCATTGATAACCCCCCTGTAAGGCTCCATTCAGACGTCCGCATGCGTTCTGTGGATCCGATCCATGTATCCATGGATCCGTAAAAAATCATGCGGATGTCTGAATGGAGCCTTACAGGGGGGGTGATCAGTGACAGGGGGGTGATCACCCCGATTACTCTGATCACCCCCTGTCATTGATAACCCCCCTGTAAGGGTCCATTCAGACGTCCGCATGCGTTTTGTGGATCCGATCCATGTATCCATGGATCCGTAAAAAATCATGCGGATGTCTGAATGGAGCCTTACAGGGGGGGTGATCAGTGACAGGGGGGTGATCACCCCGATTACCCTGATCACCCCCTGTCATTGATAACCCCCCTGTAAGGCTCCATTCAGACGTCCGCATGCGTTTTGTGGATCCGATCCATGTATCCATGGATCCGTAAAAAATCATGCGGATGTCTGAATGGAGCCTTACAGGGGGGGTGATCAGTGACGGGGGGGTGATCAGTGACAGGGGGGTGATCACCCTGATTACCCTGATCACCCCCTGTCATTGATAACCCCCCTGTAAGGCTCCATTCAGACGTCCGCATGCGTTTTGTGGATCCGATCCATGTATCCATGGATCCGTAAAAAATCATGCGGATGTCTGAATGGAGCCTTACAGGGGGGGTGATCAATGACAGGGGGGTGATCAGGGAGTCTATATGGGTGATCACCCCCCTGTCATTGATCACCCCCCTGTCATTGATCACCCCCCCCCCCCCCCCCCTGGTAAGGCTCCATTCAGACATTTTTTTTTGGCACAAGTTAGCGGAAATTTTTTGTTTGTTTTTGTTTTTTCTTACAAAGTCTCATATTCTACTAACTTGTGTCAAAAAATAAAATCTCACATGAACTCACCATACCCCTCACGGAATCCAAATGCGTAAACATTTTTAGACATTTATATTCCAGACTTCTTCTCACGCTTTAGGGCCCCTAAAAAGCCAGGGCAGTATAAATACCCCACATGTGACCCCATTTCGGAAAGAAGACACCCCAAGGTATTCCGTGAGGGGCATATTGAGTCCATGAAAGATTGAAATTTTTGTCCTAAGTTAGCGGAAAGTGAGACTTTGTGAGAAAAAAACAACAAAAAAAATCAATATCCGCTAACTTATGCAAAAAAAAAAAAAATTCTAGGAACTCGCCATGCCCCTCATTGAATACCTTGGGGTGTCTTCTTTCCAAAGTGGGGTCACATGTGGGGTATTTATACTGCCCTGGCTTTTTAGGGGCCCGAAAGTGTGAGAAGAAGTCTGGGATCCAAATGTCTAAAAATGCCCTCCTAAAAGGAATTTGGGCCCCTTTGCCCACCTTGGCTGCAAAAAAGTGTCACACATGTGGTATCGCCGTACTCAGGAGAAGTTGGGGAATGTGTTTTGGGGTGTCATTTTACATATACCCATGCTGGGTGAGAAAAATATCTTGGTCAAATGCCAACTTTGTATAAAAAAAATGGGAAAAGTTGTCTTTTGCCAAGATATTTCTCTCACCCAGCATGGGTATATGTAAAATGACCCCCCAAAACACATTACCCAACTTCTCCTGAGTACGGCGATACCACATGTGTGACACTTTTTTGCAGCCAAGGTGGGCAAAGGGGCACCTTTCGGATTTCGCAGGCCATTTTTTACACATTTTGATTGCAAGGTACTTCTTACACATTTGGGCCCCTAAATTGCCAGGGCAGTATAACTACGCCACAAGTGACCCCATTTTGGAAAGAAGACACCCCAAGGTATTCCGTGAGGGGCACGGCGAGTTCCTAGAATTTTTATTTTTTGTCACAAGTTAGCGGAAAATGATGATTTTTCTTTTTTTTTCTTTTTTCCTTACAAAGTCTCATATTCCACTAACTTGCGACAAAAAATAAAAAATTCTAGGAACTCGCCATGCCCCTCACGGAATACCTTGGGGTGTCTTCTTTCCAAAATGGGGTCACTTGTGGCGTAGTTATACTGCCCTGGCAATTTAGGGGCCCAAATGTGTGAGAAGAACTTTGCAATCAAAATGTGTAGAAAATGCCCTGCAAAATCCGAAAGGTGCACTTTGGAATATGTGCCCCTTTGCCCACCTTGGCAGCAAAAAAGTGTGACACATCTGGTATCGCCGTACTCAGGAGAAGTTGGGCAATGTGTTTTGGGGTGTCATTTTACATATACCCATGCTGGGTGAGAAAAATATCTTGGTCAAATGCCAACTTTGTATAAAAAAATGGGAAAAGTTGTCTTTTGCCAAGATATTTCTCTCACCCAGCATGGGTATATGTAAAATGACACCCCAAAACACATTCCCCAACTTCTCCTGAGTACGGCGATACCAGATGTGTGACACTTTTATGCTGCCAAGGTGGGCAAAGGGGCACATATTCCAAAGTGCACCTTTCGGATTTCACCGGTAATTTTTTACAGATTTTGATTGCAAAGTACTTCTCACACATATGGGCCCCTAAATTGCCAGGGCAGTATAGCTACGCCACAAGTGACCCCATTTTGGAAAGAAGACACCCCAAGGTATTCCGTGAGGGGCATGGCGAGTTCCTCGAATTTTTTATTTTTTGTCGCAAGTTAGTGGAATATGAGACTTTGTAAGGAAAAAAGAAAAAAAAAGAAAAATCATCATTTTCCGCTAACTTGTGACAAAAAATAAAAAATTCTAGGAACTCGCCGTGCCCCTCACGGAATACCTTGGGGTGTCTTCTTTCCAAAATGGGGTCACTTGTGGCGTAGTTATACTGCCCTGGCAATTTAGGGGCCCAAATGTGTGAGAAGAACTTTGCAATCAAAATGTGTAGAAAATGCCCTGCAAAATCCGAAAGGTGCACTTTGGAATATGTGCCCCTTTGCCCACCTTGGCAGCATAAAAGTGTCACACATCTGGTATCGCCGTACTCAGGAGAAGTTGGGGAATGTGTTTTGGGGTGTCATTTTACATATACCCATGCTGGGTGAGAGAAATATCTTGGCAAAAGACAACTTTTCCCATTTTTTTATACAAAGTTGGCATTTGACCAAGATATTTTTCTCACCCAGCATGGGTATATGTAAAATGACACCCCAAAACACATTCCCCAACTTCTCCCGAGTACGGCGATACCAGATGTGTCACACTTTTTTGCTGCCAAGGTGGGCAAAGGGGCACATATTCCAAAGTGCACCTTTCGGATTTTGCAGGGCATTTTCTACACATTTTGATTGCAAAGTTCTTCTCACACATTTGGGCCCCTAAATTGCCAGGGCAGTATAACTACCCCACAAGTGACCCCATTTTGGAAAGAAGACACCCCAAGGTATTCTGTGAGGGGCATGGTGAGTTCCTAGAATTTTTTATTTTTTGTCGCAAGTTAGTGGAATATGAGACTTTGTAAGAAAAAATAAAAAAAATAAAATCATCATCATTTTCCGCTAACTTGTGACAAAAAATAAAAAGTTCTATGAACTCACTATGCCCATCAGCGAATACCTTAGGGTGTCTACTTTCCGAAATGGGGTCATTTGTGGGGGTTTTCTACTGTTTGGGCATTGTAGAACCTCAGGAAACATGACAGGTGCTCAGAAAGTCAGAGCTGTTTCAAAAAGTGGAAATTCACATTTTTGTACCATAGTTTGTAAATGCTATAACTTTTACCCAAACCATTTTTTTTTTGCCCAAACATTTTTTTTTTATCAAAGACATGTAGAACAATAAATTTGGCGAAAAATTTATATATGGATGTCGTTTTTTTTGCAAAATTTTTCAGCTGAAAGTGAAAAATGTCATTTTTTTGCAAAAAAATCGTTACATTTTGATTAATAACAAAAAAAGTAAAAATGCCAGCAGCAATGAAATACCACCCAATGAAAGCTCTATTAGTGAGAAGAAAAGGAGGTAAAATTCATTTGGGTGGTAAGTTGCATGACCGAGCAATAAACGGTGAAAGTAGTGTAGTGCCGAAGTGTAAAAAGTGGCCTGGTCATGAAGGGGGTTTCACCTAGCGGGGCTGAAGTGGTTAAAAAGCGGAAATTCACATTTTTGTACCATAGTTTATAAACGCTATAACTTTTACCCAAACCATTTTTTTTTTACCCAAACATTTTTTTTTTATCAAAGACATGTAGAACAATAAATTTAGAGAAAAATGTATATAGAAATTTTTTTTTTTTTTTTTTAAATTACAACTGAAAGTTAAACATTTCATTTTTTTGCAAAAATTTCGGTAAATTTCGATTAAAAACAAAAAAAGTAAAAATGTCAGCAGCAATGAAATACCACCAAATGAAAGCTCTATTAGTGAGAAGAGAAGGAGGTAAAATTCATTTGGGTGGTAAGTTGTATGACCGAGCAATAAACCGTGAAAGTAGTGTAGTGCAGAATTGTAAAAAGTGGTCTGGTCATTAAGGGTGTTTAAGCTAGGGGAGCTGAGGTGGTTAAAGACCCGACATCAGCAAGGGGTTAAACTTCTGCTATTTTTATATCTACTTTTTGTTTGGCTAACAAACAATAGATGACTGATCCCAGCATGCCTATCTCCATGTAGCCTATTTTTACCATTATTACTATAACATCGCATTGTATTATATGTGACTGACTAAGGGAGTTTTGTGCTATGTTGTGCTTTATGAATGGTTTAAGAATTGCAGCAGCTTTGGACTGGCAAACCTGGCCCATTTATCTGCTGTCTGGATGGGTATTTATTTGAATGGCCGCATGAAAATCCCCATTTCCCTGGTTAGCCGCTATTGATTGCAGCTGATTGCTAAGGCAGCTGCAGTATTAAAGGGGTTGCCTATGATGAGTCAACCATTTTAAAGTGAATCTGTTATCAGACTACGGTCTGTACGAGTAACATAGTATGGGCATAGGTCTGCTCTCCTCCAAAAAGGTGCAAAAAATATTGACACTATGTTGTGCCATTCCTCTATTATTCCTCCTGGAGGTTTATCAATAAAGGTCCAGATGAGTGTTACCAGTTAGGGGTGCGTCCCTGCACAGTCTGACCCTGGCAGCACTGATTGAATAGTGTCAGACTGTCCACACACACCCCGCTGGTAAAGTTATGGCCACACATGCAGGTTTTTTTTTGCCATTTTTGAAGCCAAACTCAGAAGTAGATCATAAGTGGAGGGCACATATAAAGATGCTACTTCTCTTTTTTTTTAATCCACGTCTGGTGTTGGCTTAAAAAACTGCTTTAAAAAACCTCACGTGTGGCCATACCCTAACACCCATTGGTACATTTATTCCTAAACACCTAGTAGGAATAACAGAGGAACAGCACAACATACAGTCATAAGAATAGATGCGAGAATTGGGATTTTATATGGGATACAATTATTTGCTAAATCAGACATGTCAGGAGAGGCGACAGGTCCCCTTTAAACAGCGTGTAAATGACTTCTCAATGATCAGCTACTGTACTATTAGGTTCTTGAGAAGAACACAGGATTTTCTTAGTAATGGAGCAGTTCCTTAAAAATAAGAAATATTTTCTGTTAAACATGTTCATATATATATATATATATATATATATATAGTGCTTTCTCTAACTGACATGCCTTGACCAGATGGCATGTACGGATACCGGGAGAGCTGCCAGAACTGACATTTATGTGGATACAGGCAGCTGCAGAACGGTTAATTAAAGAGTACCGCTCTGATTTTAGCAGCGTTTAGCCTTCAGAACGCAGACTCTGGGTTTGATGAGTATTTAAGCCCCTGGTAGCTGTGCCACTTTGAAGGATAATGGCTGGCATGGCTGTCGGGTGAGGTGTGTGACTTGTAATAGCATACTACATGCTCTATGATTGCTTGGGATTGCAGTCCGCCTCTTCCGATTGCATTCTCATTTCAGATAAATAGGGTGTTAAGTCACGATATATTGTTCACTAATCTGCAAAACTCTGCTTTTTGCTTGGGTAATAAGTAATGTGAATAATTTAGTATGTGCACAGCTCTAATATGCACACCGTTGCTTGCCTGACTGTGCAGTATACTGTACATCAGTAGTGGGCTACAGTGAAGACCTTAAAGGGCATCTGTCAGCAGATTTGGGTAATGATGTTTTAATATATGCAAATGAGCCTCTTGGAGCAACGGGGGTGTTGCCATTACACCTGGAGGCTCTGGTCTCTCTGCTTTCTATGCAACTCCCATGCCCCCTATACTTAGACCAGGTTCACATCTGCGTTTTTAATTCCGGCAGTTTGTTCTGACGGAGGAACAGACTGCTGGAATTCACTGTATCCAACGTGCAAAAAGTCCTACATGTAGTAATTTTTGTCTGTCCGAAAGCCGGCATATATGCCGGAAAGTTGCTGGATCTCCACCAGATCCCATTACAGTGAATAGAGATCTGGCGGTCCATGGTAGTATCTGGCTATTGAGAAAACCATCCTTTCCACACTTCAATGCCATTTGTTTTAATCCAAATTCTGTGATAATTTATTTGTTAAATTATCTTGGCAAAATATGACGGTCGAACTCTAATGGCGGGTTTAGACTGAACGATGTAGCAGAGGATTGTTGGGAAGGAAGCGTTCCTTCCCGACAGTCGGCTGCACGCTCAGTGGAGGAGACCACTGCATTTACATGGAGCAATTTCCTTCACAGTATGAGGACGAGGAGTCGCTATTGCGATCCCTCGTCTCCATACGTAATGATTGTTTCTGGGCAGCAGATCGCTATTTACACAGCATGTTCTTTTGCCCAGAAACGATGATTGGTGGTGCCTGCACGAACGACAGATTCACCTGATGAATGAACTGATTGGGAACAAGCACCCAAAAGTTATGCATTAGCAGGGACAGATGCCTGCCTCTGCACACGTGGTAATGTGTCAGAAGAAACAGTGGTTTGTACTGCATAAGCCTCAAAAAATCATCCATTTTATTTGGGAGCAGCAGCAGAACAGTGTGGATGTGAAAATGTTTGGATCTATGTTGTGCAATGGTAATAGTGGCATGTGGCAGCAGTAGCAGCACAACATGGAACAGACAAGCCAACAGATGTGGGTGCAGCTATGTTGGGGTAGTAGAATAGTATTAGAGGCAGCTGTGTAGAGGAAATGGTAGTAGAAGTAGGGGTAATGGAAGTGGCAGTAGGGGGATTAGCAGCTGGCGTAGCTGCAGTTATACAGTACGGAACATGATGGTAGACACTGACAGTGGTGTGCTGGGGCCACTGTCAGCAATGGCAGACCTATTTATTGGCATCAGCTGGAGTTATTGTTGTTCATCTTAATTTGCTGATTTGCATTAGCCTGGAGCAGCAGATGAAAAAAAATGCTCCATTATGTTCATTATTCTGAACCGGATGTTGCTGCTGTGGCTTCTGTTAACTTCAGCAAGCTGCATACACGGTGTATCCTGATAATATAGCAATTTGGCTTTCTTTTCCGCAACAGGAAAACATTACCCCATTTTGCTTTGATACTGTGGGTCTAAAAGCATGACAGCTTGCCATGCTCGCCAGCATGCCTGAGGACCCAGTTCTTTCCAGCTGTGCCCCAGCTGCGATAATTAACTATCATGGCTGGTGTTGTCATGATCAGCTTTGTGCTCCTCCACTACTGACTTCTCCTCCTCTTCCAGTGGTAGCTCCTCATCCTCTTCCATGGAACTATCTCAGGGTCACCAACAAGATGCAGAAGCTGATCTTCTTTTTCCATCCTTTTTTTGCATCAGTGTGAGCGTATGTTCTTATATAAATATCACAAGGATGACTCTGTTGATACCGCAGTTGTCTTTACTGACAAATCTGGTGGCGTCTTCGAAGGGTCTGAGACACACTTCTCTAATGAGCACCTACTGCTTGACCTCAAAACAACACACGCTCCCTGCCAATGTGGTCTGGTGCATAACAGAATCAATCACCGCTTTACAGAGGCTCCAGCGTATACAAGGTGGAATTCCAGCGAGTTGGAACGTTACAGATCAAGTTTTGTAATGGCAGACTGTTTCTGTCATTGCAAGTCCTTAAGGGAGTTCCTGTGGATCAGGATAGGTCACAAGAGAGTCTTAGCGGATCAGGATAGATCATGATTATCAGATCAGCTGTTAAAGAGAACGCAGCGCTCCTGCAAGCGCCGCATTCTCTTCACTGTTTACCTGCTCACCATCAGTATTGTAATTGCAATTGAATGGGACAAAGTGTAACTACAACTGCTTCATCCCAATGAAGTGATTGGGCTGGAGGAGCTGGAATTACACCAGCCCACCTCTGCAATGTCAGCGGAGAGCAGGTAAACAGTGAAGAGAAAGCAGTGCTCGCAGGATGAGCAGGGGTGCCAGGATCTGGACCTCTGCCGATCTGACATTGATGACCTATCCTGAAGATGGGCCACCAATATCGGTAACTGGACAACCCCTTTACATCTATCAGCACAGACATTTGGACCTAAAAAGGACATGATGTTAAAAAGTGAATTGTTTTTACCGATCCCTTGACTCCCCTCCCCCTCTTTAGACTATTCAGCACAAGGCTGTCCACTGGTAAAGACCAACTCTTGTATCCCAGTTGATTACAAGTCTACTTTCCGGCATCCTTCACTGTATGTATTCTCGGTGCATGACTATGCAATTTCTGACAAAATATGGCTGAAAAAAAAAGAAGGTGACCTTTTTCAAACGCATCAGCTGCTGTTATACACAGGCACGACTTATGTCCATTGCCTTTGTCTTTTTTAATAATGGTATATTGCTGATCATAAAGTGCTGTCTGTCAAAGGCTGACATTTTCTTTAAAACCTTATGATATATACGTGTGCTCCTGTGTAACATCTTAAAAGGCCACAGCCGCACACTATGCGGGGAGAATATGGCCTCTAGAGTAACCCTATAAGAGATAGCGCCTCTGTTGAGCACTCACAAAGGATATAAAGCTATCGGATGAAGGCATATTTGAGGACAAGGACAAGTTCAGCAGGTAATATATGTTTGGATTAATCTTTATGCGGTAAACAATGGCTCTTATCTGACAGCAAACATTCTCTGGTGGCTTTATGGTCAGCACATAATAAAATCTGTTTGTTTTCCGTGTCTTTTCTTTGTCTAAGAGAGCTATTCGGGTACGCAGTCATTCCATGGAAACTATGGTGGCAAGTCAGAAAAAGCATCAATCCGGGGGCTTATCTGGGAGCCTGAGCGGAGGCATGGTGCACACAACTGCTGAAATCACCAAAACCACGTTCTCTGTAAGCACTGTGAATGTTTACTGGGGTCTTCTAATTGTATGGGGATTTATTCATCTCGCAGCAAACGTTTGGCCTCTATGGCTCTTTTATTTTAAGCCATATTGTACTGAGCCATAAAGTATGCATGAGCCCATTCACCAGACTGTGCATTGTGGGCCCACACTTATAGGGGTTATGCCAGATATCATATATACATGACACTCTTTCTAACAAATTTAGAACCAGATCTGTAAACTCACATGAATCCAGAGCTCTCCCCATTCATTGCTCCAATTGCTCTGCTAGATTTGTATCAAGCTGGCAGCTTGGGGGGGGGGGGGGGCATGTACTTTCTCATGGGGCATGCCCTTTCTGCTGCTGGAAGTTGAAGGATAGAACTGAGCATGTATGTCAACCTCAGTGAGCAGGACAGAGAAAAAGAGAAAACAGCAGGTGGCGCTTTACAGATAGATTTCAGTGATTAACTCATTGGCTTTGGCTATACTAAGGGGGTCATTTATCACCAGATAAACACCACTTTTGTGGCGTCTATCTGGCGCAGATTCTGTCGACTGCCATGGTGCGGCAGAATCTGCGACTTCTTCCCTGCTCATGCCAGGTCTAAAAAAAGTGGGCATGGCGTGGCTGTAGAAGGTGGCCGGCAGGCCCGTCTTATTGATCATTTTCTACGCCTGATTTAGGCGTAGAAAATGGTGTAAATGTAAGACCGCAAGGAAGATGTCTTACATTTAGAGTCAGCGCTAGATGTGCTAGATGTGCTGAAGTTATACAGAGGCCGGCACCTCTACATAACTCCGGCGATCCTCCTCCAGTGCACGGACAAGACACGCCAGTCTCAATAAATGTCCCCTTAAATTTTTATGTGCTTACAATTATAAAAGTATTCGGATCCAACTGCTGGTTTGAAAAATGTAAAATATTTTTCTTGAGACAACCCCTTTCATAAAAGCAGGAGTCTGTGGGGAAGGAAGTTTGAATAAGAGACTTCCCACAAGACAGTAGACCGCTTTCCTGAATGCACGTAGGTCTATGTAACATATTATATCAGTCCAGGCTACAAGAACTGTTCCTGTGAGTGGTGTACTCAGGAAATGATAGAGGTAAAACAATCCCAAACCCTGCAGACAGATACAACCGCCACGCTCGAGAACAGCATTAAAATATTATTTTATGTCATTCCCTTGTAAATCAAACAGTTTAAAGGGAACACTGGCTGCAGGTCATTCGAATGGCTGGCCCCACCACAAAGAATTTAGAATTTTGGGTCCACAAAATAGTGCACTGAGATACAATCCAGATTCAGCATTGGGAACTGTTATAAAAATAAAAATCTGTAATATTTTGGTATGAAACAGTATTGAGTTGTATGCAGAAAATGTTTCCATGGTTACAGACTACAAAGAAGCCCTGTGTAGTCTGGTCATGTTTTATTCCCTTCCATTTACTCCTTTCCTAAGGTAGCTTAAAACAAGATGACAGGGACTGCAGTTTCAAACCTTGCAAAGGGTTCCTTTTGTTTTCTGTAACCATGGAGACACATAGGACTGTATCAGAGCAGTACACACAAAACAATAGAGTATTTTTAATCAAGACTACTGCCTTGGATCAATAAAAAATATATTATTTGCCATGTTCTGTTATGTCAATGTGCTCTACAGCCTCCTGCAGTGGTAACAAAGACACAGTCCAAGAGCCCAATAAAACGGAGATCTGGTCTCTTCCCCCGAATGCACACTGGAGCTGAAGCACAGTCTGAAGGTCGGACTCGAAGGTACATTTTTATTGGAATGTATTATTTTGAATCAATGAGCGCTGACGATTGATATAAGATTAACATCTGCACAGGACCCAATTAAATGACCTGATTACTGAATCTCCAGACCAACTGCGCCTTTCACATCATACAGAATAACAGGACATTTTGGGTTACCCTCCAGCGTTTCATCCTTTGTATACACTCAGCGTTGCTCTTTCTTTGACACTTATAAGTATTATATTCCACAGTATCCAGCATTACTTTCATACAGTGTAAGGGGCCCTTGTCCTTCATTATATTAAATAGTCTTTGCCTATCATTGTTTCCTAACTGTCTGGAGCGCCACCTAAATGTCTTTCACACTTCTGTTACCCACCAAGTTGTCATGAAACTGATCCTGTAGATGGCGTAAGCTTAGACGCCAGATTTATCACAGGGGCTCCGGCTGGATGATATATGTGGTGCAGGGATAGACACATTTGTCTAACTCCATACCAATTATTGATTGGCTTACTTTGAGACAGAATTTTATGCCAGAATTGCGACTCAATTTTAACCCAAAATGGTTCATCATAGGCTCCACCCCCTTTTCAAGCAAGCGAGAGAACAGTATTGAATTCGTGCCACTTTTTAGACAGATTTTAGACATACATGCCTTAGTAAAATATTTGCAAAACCATTGACAGACTGCAATTCACAACACAACCACTGGGTGGCCACACACAGGAACATATAGGATAGACATCTTTCAAAATTGTGTTCTTTTTTCAAAGTTGGCCATCTCACGCCACACATCATGGGATATGTTGATCCAAGGGGGGTGGTAAGGAAGGACAGATATGTATGTGTGACCACTGCTGTATACAAACCTTCCTCACCACAGTCAACGGAGGAGGGGAGGGGGCATGGTACAGAGGTTCTCGCCATCTTCAAGGGTCCCCACACTGATCTAATATTTATTGCCTACTCAGTGGAAAATCACTTACTGATATATCTCTCGTATCATTAAGCCCTCTCAGACATTTAAAAGAGGTGAGTAGGGTCATGGAATGCAATTTTCTGTTGATGTGATTTATTTGACATCGTATACTCTTTTTTTAGGAGACGGGAGGCAGGATGTGTGTCTTATGATGTTTGGTTTGATTCTTCAGAGTGCCATTTTAGCGAGTGAAATTGCGCTCTAGGTCATCCTACAGATAACATAATAATAATTTCTTATTGGCAGTGATAGCATGCCTGCCACGCCGAAGACCCCAGATTGTGGCCATTCATCACAGGATGTCAAATCGGAAACATCATCAAATCCAAGTTCGCCAGAAATATGTCCCAACAAAGAAAGGTAAGGATAATATTGTAATTTTGCCTAATATTCAGATTTTAAAGGGGCTCTCTGCCTCAGCCACTAGTCGTATACTCTATTAGGACATGCTGAGCTTATAGCCGGAGGGGGCTCTTGTTTGAAATGGGTCTGTCTACTGTGAAGGACACTGGTATGCATGACGATGACTTCAATAGGCAATGGCACAGTAGTTCCAGCTTCGTAGCTCATCGTGTAAGGTTTGGATCAGGACTACTTGGAACCACTTCGCCACTGATTAGGGGGCATTGACACAACCGTAGTTGTTTTGCTGTCCACAAACCACAGATCCACAAAATACGGATACGAGCCGTGTGCACTCTGCATCACAGTGTGAACCCATTGATTTCTGCATTCGGGCAGCCGCCCCACAAAAGATAGGACATGTTCTATATTTCGGCGAAACATGTGGACCGCTAGCCCATCCGTGTAGATTTGAGGCTTGTAGACCGCAGAACACTTACGGTTGTGTGTATGTACCCTTATTGGTAATATTTACTGTTTGCACCTGTCAGTGTGCAAAGACCAATGTGCATTATGTTAACACAGTGCCATCTGGTGGCCTAAAAAAATAATAATTTGTATTTCATTTGATTTTAAATGTGTTGTGTTCCGACGTCCCAAGTAGATATCAGAAGTCCTCAGCCGACAAACCATCACCTACTACATCTGCACTCATATTAGTATGCTATAGTTTATTGTCCTGATGGTATTTCTTACACTCGAAAGGGTCCGCAATCCGGAAGGTGTGGTGCGGAACGGAAGCACGGAACCCCACGGAACTACAGTGCTTCCATGGGGTTTCTCTCCGTGCCTCCACACCGCAATAGTTTATTTGTTTGCAGCAGTACGGACAGATCACAGACCTATTCAAGTTGAATGGGTCTGGATCCGTCTGTGGTAGCCCCACTGATGTTGACCATACATTGGGGATCGCAAATTGCAGTCCCCAATGTATGGAATGGCTGGGCAGCAGCTGTGTGTATGAGCCCTAACACTTATAACCCTCTCCTGGAAGAATTAGACTCCACAGAAAAGATAAGCCACCCATACTGCTGACAGGTACTCTCCAATAGCTATATTAAGTGAGTGTATGAAAGGCTTGACATGAAAGCAGACTATGCCATGGGGCCCCGAGTCAGAGGGCATCTGGCACTTAACTTCTTTGCCTGCTTCCTGACATAAATCCACAGCATTTTCCTGCAACTAGGGGAAGCTTAGTGCAAAGAGATTTTACAGCAGCTATTGAGTTCAATGGTAACTGTATAAATTTCTATGCACTTAGCACCCTCTAGTGGTGGCTGCAGTCAGCCATATTTATTATGTACTGAAGGGAAGCACATAGAGCTGTATGGAGATTTATCACGGTATTTATGCCAGTTGTCTGATGTAGATACATTGAGAAATATGGGGTTCAGAATGACCACCATATTTATGAAGCACCTGTTCCGACAAAGTAGTTAGGTGAGGTGGAAATTTATATTTTTTCCTTTTTATTAAAAAATCATCTACAATTTTTTTTTATTGAAAACCCCTTCGGTTTGTAAATTCATATAGTAAATCTGCCATTGATTAATTAAAAAAATTGCAATATCTGGATTTTTTTTTAATACATTTTTTCACTCAACCTTTCTGTTTTCCAGACCATACATTAAACTGAAAGAGAATGGGAGATCCAACATCTCTCGCTCTTCATCCAGTACCAGCAGTTTCAGCAGCACGGCTGGAGAGAGCGAGGCCATGGAGGAATATGAAAGTGTGGTGCGTATGTTGCGTTATCCTAAAGTTGTGGTGAAAGCGTTGGGAGAAGAGCGAAATTGTTCAGAAAATCCAGTGTTCTAGAAAAAAAAAATCCTTTGTGTGAGCAGGGATAAATCATTACTAACATCATATTGTATGGTCATGTGAAAACAGATTAGTTTGGTAAAATCATTCCCTAAAGAAAGGAAATATCACCTTTTGAATCTCTTAGGTCCCAATGCAAGATCTATAACAGGGTCCTTCAACTATCACATGCCCTTTTTATTACTAGTCACCTGCTATGGTGCAGATAGATCTTTTGGGCCCATTTAAACTCCAAGTGTAACCTTTTAACTCTCTTGTTATGTCCCTGCCGACAAGGGTTTTCAGCCAGCTTTACCAGACTACATCTGCTTACAGTCTATGGACACCTTCGGGGCATCTTTGTTCTTCATTTGACTAATTTTGGGCTACAAATAATTTTTTCAATTTGTCTTTATTAAAAATGTTTACCCGTTTCTGAGATAAAAGGGTTTAAAAACTGCCACGGTCTGTTTTCTTTGAATCCCATCATCTGACAGCTCATGTGTATCTCTTTTATTCTGTCCTCATAAACACTTATTTAAGCCATTTTCTTATCAGAGATCAGGAGATCAGAGATAAGAGCTGCACAGGAGACGTTAGATGATGGGATTCAAAGAAGACAGACTGTGACAGCTTGCAAACAGACTGATTTTTAATCCTTGTTTCTCGGAAATGGCTGAACATTTTTAATAAAGACCAATAGAAAAAATGATTAACCCAAAATGAGTAAAATGCAATAATGAAAAAATGCCCCAAAGGTGTCCATAGCCATTAACTGTGTATGACTCTATATAGAGGAGAGAAAACAAAACACAAAGCATGATATGTACAAAACCCATCACCGAGGACACCATTAAGTTTTTAACTATTTTAAATTAAAAGCTACGTTTTATTTGATTGAGGCGCTGGATTATACTACCATTTTTTCTGTATATGACTCTGTATATGCTGTGCTTCATGAAATTGGAAAAGCTAAGAGAAACTAGGAAAGATATATAACTTGATCGGACAGAAAGACAACTCAGGGACTTTACATTATATTTACAGTCGGTTTTCATGTTGGGGAGGTTATTTTTAAGGGTAGCTATAGACCCATATCTCCCATAAGGTTGGTGAGTGATACATTTACCCATCTTTACCATTTGTATTTCTTGGCAGGTTGTAAAATAGGGTTTATATGGCCAGCATAAGAGTGAAGGTATATGTGTGATTTTTAGGGTGACCTGTATTTCCAGCCATGAAAGGTCCAGTGTGGTTATCTGTCAGTCACCCTGACACAGTCATATACCCCTCAGCAACCACTGGACTTTGACACTAGGAAAAGTGTTAACTTGTCCAATTTCTGGCCAAACTATTTTCCAACGTGCACTCCTGCCTCGGTAGGGTGTACATGTTTCCTTTAAGGTGGGGAGAGGAATAAGCTGCCACCATGCCTCTCTGGTGGTGGCTTATATCTTATAGGAACAAAGTTTTAGAAATGTTGATATCCAGGGGGCGTCAGGAGAGAGCTGGGTGGTCACCATACACAGTAGAACACCAGCACTTTCTGCCAAATTTGGTGAGTTTGCCTAACTTTGTCTTATATGTATGAGCGCCTTTAATAAATTAGCTGCAAACTCTCTACTTTATGCCTACGTTAGCTGTGACTCCTATGTTATGCCATACCATCCAGGTATTCACCTACAGTACATTTAACTTGGGAGTTGGGATTCTAAGTTTCAATATTAGGCCATACACAATAAATAACTTATCTGGCCTAAGAACCAAAAACACCAATGGCGGTAACCTGTTGGGAACTAAAAAAAAACCTCATCTGTCAGTTTCTGCTACCCGCTGGACTGTAAGTGGCTTGGTCACTAGCATTAGTGGTCCCTACTAGCACGTGTCATGGGATCAGAAACGGCTGAGAACTGGACAGTGTCACAGGAATGGTGGGACCAAGGACAGGAGTTATTATTATTTTTTTTTATTGGCCACAGGATTCCACCATTGGCATTGTTGGCTCCTTGGCCTGCAAACCCCTTTAGGAATGTCTGGTCAGAATAGAGCAAACTACAATCTTCAGAAACATGCTTTACCTTCATGTGTGTCCTGAACGATGTGTCCTGCAGATGTCATGAATCTACTGGTTAAGATGGAAATATTGTTTTGTGTGGAGAAAAAATGATTTCTGCACCAATGTTTTACAGGACACATTTGTAAAAGAAAAACAAGTGGGGGGAGTGGTGCTTGTTTGGTGAGATAAAACTTTGGGGAGCTTTCATAAAAATCTCTCAATACTGATGCCCCTATATAAGGACTATTCTCAACAATTTTTGAGTTGCTTGCTCATTTCTAAGAACATATTTAATGCCTGAGGTCCACCTCCCAAGTTCCAAGTGAATGACTTCTCAATGTTGGAGCATTCTTAGCTACCAAATTGTATAGTTTTGCAAAAAAACATGTAGCTCTATTCTTCACAACAAAATGAAGGAATGCCTTGTATGTCAATGGTTTCCATCATGTGCTCTGGTATCCATCATACAACGGCTTGGCAAAAGTGTCATTATGAATAGAAGCCACAACACAGGTGTGAACATAGCCATATACTGGTCCTGAGCTGCATCACGTTATAATTCCAGAATGACATTTTGCCCTTTTATATGATTACTTAATAAAGGAGATAAATGTTAAATGGGTCTTTAATGTTCTAAGCACATGCAAAGAAAATTATACATTGCTTTAATATTGTTGGAAACTCCCATGGCACTAGAGAAGCAATACATTCTCACTGGGACTTTTATGATGTATTTAGCATGAGTGGTTTAGCCTTCATACACTGGGCCTTAACGGGATTGACGCAACCATTAGGATGTCTTCTACAGTTTGTAGCCAGCTTGATAGATTGTTTTGTCAGCTTGTATCTGAGAAAAATGTTTGGTTTACCACTATAGTGGCTTAAGTCAATCTATAACATCTAGGGTTTATTTAATATAATGGTGCAATGTGCGCAAATGTTCTGGTAGCCATAGAAACAAATGATCTGACTGCCTCGAGGTACAAAGATACAGTCTGGCAGTTTTTCTCATATAACGGATATATGTATGTATTGCCTCATACTGGTAAATAAGATCCATCAATATATTCTTTGCCTTCCTTAAATGAAGTAAAAATTTTAAAAAAAGGGATCTAAATATATTTTTACAAACATTTTCCACAGGGCAGCCAACCTCTGAACGCATCACCCTACAAACAGGAGGTGTTTGTCTACAGCCCGTCGCCTAGCCACGAGAACCATACTTCCACTACCCCTGTAATCATGAGCAGGAGCCCTACAGGTGCTTCCCTTATTACACTTTATGGTGGGAATTTATCATGAGGGTAATATTTGAAGTCAGGTTTGCTTAAGTCTGCATTGACGTACGTTGCACCAAGATTTATCAAATATCACTTGTTGTTGATTAAATTTGGAACATCGTTGAACCTAACATTTTTGTCTGTAAATGCAACTCCAGTTTTTTTACTGGAGAGAAATTGAAACTTTTTTGTGACTTTTTAAAACAATCCCAGTGATAAATTTGAAGTGAGACCCTAGCTAACTATACCCACTTTACCACCCATTTTTCAAAACTGGAGGGTGTGGTATAAAAATGCTAAAAGTTGCAACATTTTAGCGCAAGTAAGCCACAAGAGCCCTATTTTACGAATGTGTGAGGCCAGAATTTTGGAGTGCAGGAAGTAAACCTTGCCCCCCCCCCCCAATATCTCTAGGACTGAATACAGGAGACTTGATTCAACTTATGGCAGCAGATGATGCAGAATTTCATATTCAGCAAAGTCATTTGGAAAATAGGGCAGTTCTTGTAAAGCTACAGCTTGATAGTACAAATGTAGACTGCAAGATATGTAATCTGAGTTATAGTACTGCTCGTATTTGCTTATATAGGGGGTCAACTGTATAGGTAGTATGCGCTTAATATATATGGCCCAGCATATGCTAAAAGTCCATGAATGTGCATTCTGCATATCTCTTCCATAAACAAGTATAAGCTAACCATGTGTAGAAACAATTCCTCTCTGCTGTATTTTTTCCATATATATACATCAGCCATAACATTAAAACTGGTAGAGCGACTAAAATTATCTCGAAACAATGGTACCTATCATGGGGTTGGATATATTAGGCACCAAGTAAACTATTAATTCAGTAGAGTTGATATTTTGGAAACAGGAAAAGTGAGCAAGCGTAAGGAACTGAGTGACTCCGCCAAGGGCCAAATAATACAAGTGGGTCAGAATATCTCCAAAATGACAGGGTATTCCTTTGGTATGCATTAGTTAGTAGTTACCAGAGGGGTTCAAGGAAGGGCCATCAGCGATTTGGCAACAGGGTCATGGGCACCAAACTTTCATTGATGCACATCCATTCCATGGAGGCCCCACCGGGAGTTAAAAGTTTTGCTTCTAATATCCTGGTGCCAGAGGCCACAAGAAGCCTTCAGAGGTCTTGTAGAGTCTATGTTTCGATGAGATAGAGCTGTTTTGTTGGATAAGGGGGTCCTACACAATAAGAGGCAGGTGGCTTAAATGTTATGAATGGGATACATGATAGGCTTACAAAGAGCCATAGACATGCAGATGAAATGACATGCAAATGACCAACCGTCCTTTAGCTATAGTGCATGTAGTCTTCTCTCTTTACTCATTATTTTTATTATTTTGCTGTTGTTACTGAATATTGGATACAATCACAGAAGTTCTTAACTGTAACTGAAAAGCTTAAGAGGACCTGTGCTCAGTTATCAGTGCTTGAAGTCTGTCATGGTAGAATTTTTGCATGATTCCTAATCAAGTGATCTAATCATGTTGTTTGCAATGCTTCAAAAAATCAGTCTAGGGGCAAAAGAATGAGAAGACATGACTAATGGTGGTCTATCTACTTCCGACCTCAAATGGCAGAAGATTCCTTTTATTAAGCAAAAACGTGGGTGTTCCCTTACAACCTACAGTTCAAATCACCCAATCACATTATGGCAACTGTTGTAACAAGAACCTATATGTCTCTTTAGGATGACATATGGAAGTAATCAAAGTAGCTCTTAGGTGGGAAAAAGTGAACTCTTTTGTCTAGATACATGAGGAGTCTACATCCAGATTATACCAGGTATTGCAGACTAAGAATGTGATTACAAAGAGAATATAATTCAGAAATTTGCAGAACAGCAGTTTTTAAAGAGAATAGAAAACCAGGGTTTAATTATGTTTAATAAATCTTACTACAGCAAGCCTGAGGCTACAATATTTCCAGGTTCTCACAACATCTGACAGTGTTCTGGCCAACATTGTATGGATCCAACCTATTGTGAACACATACATAGCACTAACAATATTCTGGCCATTATATGTGAACATTAAGATAGAGAATGATTTGGATCCACATAATATCCCTGTTAGGAGGCGGAATAAGAACAGAAGACAGGTTCAAAGATTTCATGAGAACTCTGAGGTTGTTCTGACTCTTTGGGCCTGTAACTTCAAGCACTTATAACTCATCAGAAGATCAGGACATTGAACTGTCTGAATTTTTTGTGTAGACTGAGGAACCATCATTATGTTTATGAGTCTCACATTATAAGGATGAAGTCCAGAATTTTACCATTTTTGTACAGTGTGAAGAACATCAACTATACCTCTTTAAATTCTATAAGTAGCTAGTAAATTCATAGTACTCTGTCTTCCCACATATAGTCTGAAGGAAATAAGGTGAATGAATAAAATCAAGTGCACCTCTGATCATCTCTCCTTCTCACAGATGTAAAGAGTAAAAATTCCCCAAGATCCAACCTCAAATTTCGTTTTGATAAACTCAGCCAGTCAAGTTCCGGCTCAAGTACAGTAAGTAGCATTGTCTACAGATGTCCAACCCAAGGCAGCATGGGCGAGCTGTACTGTTGTGTCATATGAGCTGGCTTGTGAAAAGTTTGAGTGTCACATATACTGTAGGTAGTAGGCTAGTTCCTATACTTACCCTATTTTCCATCATGGCTGTGCTGTGACTGGATTCTTCCTACCTGGGAATGTATTGGACATTTCTACAGTAGTTTGTTGGTAAATGGAAGTCATGTGTTTGCCACTAGACTGTTCTTTTAAAGTGGAAATCTTGTGTATTTTATTTGTGCTGGTTTACAAAGAAATGACAAAGATTTACACCATCTGACAGATTGTTGCTTAAGTCTATAATTGCTCATTGTCATAAGGTCCCATGTTCTTTTGCATGAAAATGGCCACGTGAGCCACATAAATGATCCAGTGCCCTGAGAGCTTGCAACATACAAAGCAGCTTAGTATTTATAATTTGCGTCTTCTAGCTTATAGTCTCATCTATACAATTTATCTTCATGTATGGCAATCGTAACAGTAGTCTCATCTATACAATTTATATTCATGTATGGCAATTGTAACAGGCTTGCGCTAAACAGTTTGAAAGCTCTGATAACGTAATACCTTACAGTACTAACCTTCATAGCTAAATACCATGAGGCTTCTCATCACCAACACTAGATAATTGGGTTAGATCTCCTTAGTTGACTGGCCTGTTTTGGGCTTTAGTGGCCAAGGACTTTTTCCTTTTTGTATTGTCACACTCCAAGACCTATAATTTTTTTATTTTTCCTTTTAGCCATATGAAAGCTTGTTCTTTTGCGGGACAAGTAGTTTCTAATGGTACCATTTTGGGGTATACATAACTCATTGATTTACAGTTTTACAGGGGATGGAAAAACCCCAGAAATAATACCACTGAGTTTTTAACGTTAAAAATTTAGCGGCAGTCATTTTTTGGCATGAATAAAATAGATAACTTTATTCTCTTTGTCAGTTTGACTACTGCAATATCAAATACATATACCCTAGTTCTTATTCTACTACTATTGCACAATAAAAACCCCTTTAAAAAATAAAAGAAAATGTTTTTGCATCCCAAGACTCGTATATAGTTTTTTATTTTTCTTTCTACTAAGCTCTGCGAGGACTCGATTTTTGCATGACGACTTGTAGTTTTCATTGGTATCATTGTGGGGCGTATTTATCACCCAGTATGACAGACAGTATGGGCATAACAATCTTTATAGGACAGTTTTAAAATGTGACATAAATGAGGACACATGTGAACCTGCTAATTTAAAGGGGATTTATGGAGATGCAGCAAATCATTCTATAATTGAAAGGTACTGTATGTTAGTTGTTCACTTTCAAGATGTCTACTGGCTGACATTTTATGTATAGATGCTATGGAACTGCAGGAGCATGCTTGACTATCACTCCATTCATACGGAGAACACAGGACCCCCGTTCTCATGAATGGTGGTGGTCCAAGCAGTTGGACCAGCACTGATCAGGTACATTCCCTATTCTTAAGAAGATTTCGGACCAAATGCTGTAAAAAAGTTATACTCCTCCCTGTTCACACAGTGTCAGTCCCTGTCACACTTGCTTAAACTATCCGTCACTGACATGCTGACTATTACGCTATTACTGTTACACTTGCATTCATTATCATTCATGCACAAACTACCAGTCATACATAAATTAGTTAATAATGGACACTGTTCAAGATAAGAATGGTCCTATAAATATCAAAGAAAAATAGATCAAATACATACAAGGACACGTACACGCAAGATAAGTGATAAAGCTAAATGTATTAAATTACAAATTAATGGGAAGCAACATATCCAAAGAGGCTAAAAACATATAAAATATATACGTAATTTATACACGAGGGCCAAGGACAACAACCAAAAGTGGATCAGAACACCAGGGTTAAAATATAAACTTCAATTACATATAAAAAGGCCAAGTTTGTTTTTACAGTGCAAAAAGTGCACAATTAACATGCAAGAAAGAAAGTGTCATAAAGTACTAAAAAAGCTAAGGAATCAAAAAACGGCAGTAAAGTTCCAAAATACAGTCAAGATAATGGTAATGCTACATCCAATAGAACATAAGCAAAGAAAGGCAAATTTGTGTGAATTCAAAGAAAATATCAAGAGGCCCAGGGCTAAATCTAAGACACAGGAGGGAGAAGCCCCGCATGTACTGCTGCTACTGCAGCTTCCTCAGGGGTCTAGATGAGAATGGAGGGAGCACAGTATACGGCAATAGAAGTATTATGCTAGGGCAGCACGGCGGTTAGTGTCACCTGACATCTGACGCAGCGTAATACTGTTATCGATATGCTATGGTATGTCCAATTACTGTATGTGGCACACAGTAAATAATAAGAAGCTGCTATACTATGTTATATTACAAGAAATGATTGCACTACACACATGTAAATCACACATACTGGTGCACATCTCCTGCTATTGTGTAACCCCAGTCATAGACACAAAGATTCCCTTACAGTTATTTTAGCTCAAAAGGAAATCTTGAAGGGAATGTATCATCTTTATTTTTTACTGCTCAATACCAGATAATGACATATTTTTCTAATCATTTTTTTTTTTATTGTAGATTTTTTGTTTTGTTTATTTTCTGCACATGATTATGGGGGAAGCCATTCGGTTTGAGTTGTTGCTAACAGCATTTAGAGAGCTGTTGTTTAGACATGCGGTGTGACCTGTGCAGAGGTCACCGAGCAGGGAGGGGGAGGAGTAGGTCGGCAGTGACCATCACCTGTTGTGCATGGTGGACTATACAGGTCCTTCTCAAAAAATTAGCATATTGTGATAAAGTTCATTATTTTCTGTAATGTACTGATAAACATTAGACTTTCATATATTTTAGATTCATTACACACCAACTGAAGTAGTTCAAGCATTTTATTGTTTTAATATTGATGATTTTGGCATACAGCTCATGAAAACCCAAATTTCCTATCTAAAAAAATTAGCATATCATGAAAAGGTTCTCTAAACGAGCTATTAACCTAATCATCTGAATCAACTAATTAACTCTAAAAACCTCCAAAAGATTCCTGAGGCTTTTAAAAACTCCCAGCCTGGTTCACTACTCAAAACCGCAATCATGGGTAAGACTGCCGACCTGACTGCTGTCCAGAAGGCCATCATTGACACCCTCAAGCAAGAGGGTAGGACACAGAAAGAAATTTCTGAAGGAATAGGCTGTTCCCAGAGTGCTGTATCAAGGCACCTCAGTGGGAAGTCTGTGGGAAGGAAAAAGTGTGGCAGAAAACGCTGCACAACGAGAAGAGGTGACCGGACCCTGAGGAAGATTGTGGAGAAGGACCGATTCCAGACCTTGGGGGACCTGCGGAAGCAGTGGACTGAGTCTGGAGTAGAAACATCCACAGCCACCGTGTACAGGCGTGTGCAGGAAATGGGCTACAGGTGCCGCATTCCCCAGGTCAAGCCACTTTTGAACCAGAAACAGCGGCAGAAGCGCCTGAACTGGGCTACAGAGAAGAAGCACTGGACTGTTGCATGTCATTCGGAAATCAAGGTGCCAGAGTCTGGAGGAAGACTGGGGAGAGGGTAATGCCAAAATGCCTGAAGTCCAGTGTCAAGTACCCACAGTCAGTGAATGTCTGGGGTGCCATGTCAGCTGCTGGTGTTGGTCCACTGTGTTTTATCAAGGGCAGGGTCAATGCAGCTAGCTATCAGGAGATTTTGGAGCACTTCATGCTTCCATCTGCTGAAAAGCTTTATGGAGATGAAGATTTCATTTTTCAGCACGACCTGGCACCTGCTCACAGTGCCAAAACCACTGGTAAATGGTTTACTGACCATGGTATTACTGTGCTCAATTGGCCTGCCAACTCTCCTGACCTGAACCCCATAGAGAATCTGTGGGATATTGGGAAGAGAAAGTTGAGAGACGCAAGACCCAACACTCTGGATGAGCTTAAGGCCGCTATCGAAGCATCCTGGGCCTCCATAACACCTCAGCAGTGCCACAGGCTGATTGCCTCCATGCCACGCCGCATTGAAGCAGTCATTTCTGCAAAAGGATTCCCGACCAAGTACTGAGTGCAGAACTGAACATAATTATTTTAAGGTTGACTTTTTTTGTATTAAAAACACTTTTCTTTTATTGGTCGGATGAAATATGCTAATTTTTTTAGATAGGAAATTTGGGTTTTCATGAGCTGTATGCCAAAATCATCAATATTAAAACAATAAAAGGCTTGAACTACTTCAGTTTGTGTGTAATGAATCTAAAATATATGAAAGTCTAATGTTTATCAGTACATTACAGAAAATAATGAACTTTATCACAATATGCAAATTTTTTGAGAAGGACCTGTATAGGTGTTATCTGTCACTGGCTTTTAGGATTTTTGTTTAATATAGAAAGTACCACAGAATATTAAAAACAACATAATCAAAGCTCTTAAAAATATGTTTAACGTAAAATCATGATTTAAACAATAGGTTATATTCTGATGACATATTATCTTTAAAGGCAATCTGTCACTAGCAACCTCCCTATCTGTTTGGATAGACACATAGCTGTGGTTCCCATTATTATTTTCTTTTTGATGATCAGATGCTCTGCTTTTATACTTTTTCTAAATATGCAAATTAGGCCCTTTGGAACAACATGGATGTCACTGTTGCTCTTATTGCATCCAATCTCAGCTTCTTTCTGTGGCCAGCAACTCCCTCACTGCTTTGATTGACAGACCCATGCAGTCGCATAGTAGCGAGAAGAGGCTGACCACAGAAAGAAGCAGGGATTGGATGCAATGAAGTCAACGGTGACGCCTTTGTTGCTATGGCAGCCCCGATGCCTGTGCCAGCTACGGAAGCCCAAGAGATCCAGCCCCAGGGATGGGTCTCCTAGGCAACTGTCAGCATTTTACAATGTAAGGCACTGACCATTCAATACAGCACAAACAAATGTATTGTGCTGTATTGAAACAGGGATCAAACCCTGAAATGTTCAAGTCCCATAGTGGGACAAAAATTAATAAATTATTGAAGTGAAATAAAATTGTTTTTAACAATAAAAAAATTAAAGCCCCTTTCATATAAAATTGTGAAAAATAGAAAAATAAAATAATAAGCACACATATTAGGTATCGCCGAGTCCAGAACAGCCTGCAATATAAAAATATACCATGATCCACCCAGTCCGGTCAACATTGTAAAAAAAATTGTAATAAAAACTGTGCTAAAAAAAAGCTATTTTTTGTCACCTTTTATCACAAAAAGTTTAATACAAAGCGATAAAAAAGTCATACGGTGTACAGTACAGACCAAAAGTTTGGACACACCTTCTCATTCAAAGAGTTTTCTTTATTTTCATGACTATGAAAATTGTAGATTCACACTGAAGGCATCAAAACTATGAATTAACACATGTGGAATTATATACATAACAAAAAAGTGTGAAACAACTGAAAATATGTCATATTCTAGGTTCTTCAAAGTAGCCACCTTTTGCTTTGATTACTGTTTTCCATACTCTTGGCATTCTCTTGATGAGCTTCAAGAGGTAGTCACCTGAAATGGTTTTCACTTCACAGGTGTGCCCTGTCAGGTTTAATAAGTGGGATTTCTTGCCTTATAGATGGGGTTGGGACCATCAGAGGCGTTGAGGAGAAGCCAGGTGGATACACAGCTGATAGTCCTACTGAATAGACTGTTAGAATTTGTATTATGGCAAGAAAAAAGCAGCTAAGTAAAGAAAAACGAGTGGCAATCATTACTTTAAGAAATGAAGGTCAGTCAGTCAGCCGAAAAATTGGGAAAACTTTGAAAGTAATTCTAAAATTAAAATGAAAGTAAAAAGAGAGTGATGGGGTGCTGCGCCAGATGACCTGGCCTCCACAGTCACCGGACCTGAGCCCAATCGAGATGGTTTGGGGTGAGCTGGACCGCAGAGTGAAGGCAAAAGGGCCGACAAGTGCTAAGCATCTCTGGAAACTCCTTCAAGACTGTTGGAAGACCATTTCAGGGGACTACCTCTTGAAGCTCATCAAGAGAATGCCAAGAGTGTCGAAAGCAGTAATCAAAGCAAAAGGTGGCTACTTTGAAGAACCTAGAATATGACATATTCTCAGTTGTTTCACACTTGTTTGTTATGTATATAATTCCACATGTGTTAATTCATAGTTTTGATGCCTTCATAGTCATGAAAATAAAGAAAACTCTTTGAATGAGAAGGTGTGTCCAAACTTTTGGTCTGTACTGTATGTACCCAAAAATAGTACCAATCAAACCGTCATCTCATCCCGCAAAAAATGAGTTCCTACATAAGACAATCAGCCAAAAAATAAAAAAGATATGGCTTTCAGAAAATGGAGACATAAAAACATAATTTTTTGGTTTCAATTTTTTTTTTATTGTTTAAAACCAAAATATATATTAAAAAAAACATTAAGTATCGCTGCATCCGTAACAACCTGCTCTATAAAAATATCACATGAGCTAGCCCGTCTGGAGAAAACCATTAAAAAAAAAAAAACGTGCCAAAAAATTTATTATTTTGTCACCATACATCACAAAAAGTGTAATACCAAACGATCAAAAAGTAGTGTGTACCCCAAAATAGTACCAATCAAACCATCATCTCATCCCGCAAAAAATGAGACATAACTAAGACAATCTCCCAAAGAAAAAAAAAAAAAAGATATGGCTTTCAGAAAATGGAGACATAAAAACATAGTTTTTTGTTTCAAAAATGTTTTTATTGTTTAAAACCAAAATATATATTAAAAAAACATTAGGTATAGCCGCATCCGTAACAACCTTCTCTATAAAAATATCACATGAGCTTAACTAAGACAATCGCCCAAAAAATAAAAAAAGATTTGGCTTTCTGAAAATGGAGACATAAAAACATGATTGTTTTTCTTTCAAAAATGGTGTGCTCTGCTGTGTTTCCGTACAGCAGTTTATGACCACATATGGGGTGTTTCTGTGAACTGCAGAATCAGGTTAATAAATATAGTTGTTTTTTTTTTGCTGTTAACCCTTTATGTGTTAGAGGAAAAAAAGAATTAAAAGGGAGAATCTGGCCAAAAAGTTTTTTGGGTCCTTAAAAAAGTGGGTTTTGGAAATTTTCTTAAAATTTTTTACATTTTCTTCTAAAATTCTAAGCCTTTTAAGATCCTAAAAAAATTAATTACATGTACAAAATGATGCAAACATGAAAGTGGACATATGGGAATGTAAGGTAATAACTCTCTTATGATGTATCACTATCTGCCTTAAAAGCAAAGAAATTCAAATTTTGAAAATGGCTAATTTTTCCAAATTTTCGGAAAAGGTGAATTATATCGACCAAATTTTTTCACTATCATGAAGTAGAAATGTGTCGCGAGAAAACTGTCTCAGAATAGCTTGGATAAGTAAAAACATTCCAAAGTTATCACCACATAAAGTGACACATGTCAAGTTTCCAAAAAAACAGCCTGGTCCTTAAGGTAAAAAATGGCAAGGTCCTTAAGTTGGTAAGGGCTCATGTACACGACCGTTGCCTGTTTTGCAGTCCACAAATTGTGGATCCGCAAAACACAGATACTGGGCATATGCATTTTCCATTTTGCGGAACAGAACGTCCAGCCCATAATAGAACAATCCTATCCTTGTCTGTTATGCAGACAAGAATAGAACAAAAATGCGTATCGGATGCGGATCAAAAATACAATCGTGTGCATGAGCCCCAAGGCTACAGGTCCAAATGATTCATCAGTAGAGCAGGGAGCAGAAAGGTCAGTCCTCTTCATGGGTACAGTTGCTTATCAGTCAGGATTTAGCGCAACTGAGTTCAGCTAGACAGCTGGAAAAAATACATATCTTTGCCATCATTTTGCATTTCTTGCTGACAGCTTACTGTACGCCTGAGGTCTTCACATTTTTTTTACATACGTCTTTGTCTTGCTGCTTGTGTCATGTTGTGATTATGACAAAACATAGAGCTCTGAATGCTAAGCTTCAGCATGATCTTCTGTACACACCATGTCTCCTCATCCATCGTTTCTGTACTGACGACTGTTCATTTTGTGTTGCAGTGAACTGACGCCCTGTGAAAGTGGAACTACCAACTTTAAAACTGGCCTGCGAGGGTATAGTCACTCCACAAAAAGCTACTGCCACAATGAATTCATGGAAATGTCTAACTGCCAAGCTGTTTCCCACTAATCAAAGAACGAACTGCCATCTTAGTGCACTCCTTGTGTCCTGTGACACTCGTCTTGTGAACGGAGTTTATAGTATGACCTGTCTTGTCCAATAGTGGAATTGACTCTTGCCCATATTTTTCTTTCACATTATCTAAAGCAGAGATTTTTTTTATTTTAATGTGAAGCACCGTACTTGCACGGACTATATAGCACCTCATCACCGAGTGCCAAGTTTATTAAAGGAGATTCACTGGAATTTGGGAATTCTTACCACAATTTTGGGCATTCTCTCTAGGTGGTACTTGATGTTTGATACAGTGATATCTGCTGTTCCATCTACCTTAGGATCTTCATGTGGCACGTCTCATTTCTGCCATAGAGTCATATCAGATGACCTATAGAGGTGAACGGTTTCATTAAACATGGCTGCTTTTTGCCACCTTATGCAACATATATGCACAAGTGCATCTGAATGTGCTATGGCTTGAAGAACGAATCCAATATTGGGAAATATCACAAATCAGGGTCCCATGACATAAGCATAAGTTAAGGCACAGAATAGGTCATCATCCTCGTTACACATTGGTGCACATTTGCTAAGACTCTCTAAAGTAAGACAGTGGGAACTTAGACGACTGGACAATCTTAAACTGCATCAGATTTATCCCCGTGGCTGATGCCTGCTGGTAAATCTGGTTTACCTATAGACTGTCTAATATAAAGGTGTCTTTAAGGCTGTATTGGTTGCAATCCTGGAGGAGATTCCCGGCAATCACCTGCTCATTAGCAGAGAAGACCACTGCTAGTACATGCAGCGATCTCCTCCATAGTATGGGGAGGAATGATCGTTATACCACTGCTTGTCCTCATGATGTCCAGTTGTTTGCCGACAGCAGATTGTGATTAGACAGTACAATCTGCCGCCGGCAAACAATGATTTTTAAAGCTGTTGAAAGATTCCAATTGCCCAATGAACATGTTTTTGCTCGTACATCGGCGGCAGTATTACACTGCCAGATCACCACTAAAGAGCGTTCGTACAAACTCTAGTTAGCGATAATCTGGTAGATAATCTGCCAGTCTAGTACAGGCTTTACGCTGCACGATTGTTGGGTAGATTATCAAGGATGAACGTTCGTAGGAACGCTCATTTCCAATTTATTTTTCCCATTTAAAGCTGCTGCTGATCACCCGATGAACGATCAAAACGCTTTTTCATCTGATGAAACAATCGTTCATGCGGACACAGAAGTCATAGTTTCTGGGCAGCAGGTTGCGCGGTGTAGAGAATAATCTGCTCCCCAGAAACAATGAATTTGTACGGGGATGAGTGATAGCAGTAGCCATCGCTCACCCTCATACAGTGCTTCAACCCCACTGACGAGCAGACATTTGTCGTGAAGGAACACTTCCGTACTGATAATCAGCTGCTTCATCAGGCCATGTTTACACCACTTATTTGTTGACTTAATTGATGCCCATAAAATTGACAAATTTTTGGGCTCACGATCACATTTAGACCCTTGTCGGATGAGTTGCAAACAGTGTCTGAAAGTGTCTAAATAACTTAACAAATGTGTTGCAGGCATGTACGTCAGGTTTCTGTTTTGTTTTGGGTTTTTTTGGGCACAAATTACAGCAGAATTCTGGCACTGATCAGGAAATCTCCCCTGTTGTGTTTTTAGTTCTGGAAAATCTCCTTGAGTGTGGATGTGGGCTAGACTAATGCTCGGTAATATCATCTGGTCACAGGAACATGTACCGTACTACCCACTCTTGAGAAATAATCTTGATGCAGAGAATTTGGATTGAAAATTGGACAGTAATGCCATATGTTTCAGCACTTTTTCCACCTCTGTGGAATTTCGTAGATACAGGTGGTAGCTGCCACATTGTGTTCACTTGAAGCTTTGCTCCAGAATTATAAAAACCAAAGTTTAAAACTGACGACAGGGGATGCTGCAGGGGTGAGAGTATGGATGACCATGAAGCAAGTGAGGTGTACGCACCTAGGCAGGTCATCCATTATTTGCTTCAGCAACTGGCCAAGGATGTATTCCTACACGGATCCTCAAAACACGGACACTGGCCGTGTGCACACCGTATCACGGTGCAGATCCATCGACTTCAATGGTTCTTTGGTCCGCATGTTGTGACATACAGGACATCTATCTTTTGCAGCAGCTATTCATATGCTTGCTCCATGGTGGATCCGCACAGCCGATATTAGTGTTTAACAGTTCCATGGTTTGCAGACCACGAAACACTTAGGGGGAAATTTATCATGAGGAGAATATGTGAAGTTACTTTTGCTTGAGTCTGTGTTGGAGTACTTTGTGCCACATTTATCAAATGTCACAGGTTGTTTGATAAATTTGGCTTGTCCTTAAACCTAACTCTTCTGTCTAGAGCAGCTACTCCAGTTTTCTTACTCCACCCTCCTCCTAGAGTAAGATTGCGACTTTTTGTGACTTTAAAAAAAACCTGCAATGATAAATCTGGAGCGAAACTCATTAACATAGCTAACCACGCCCACTGTTCCACCCATTTTACTAAACTGGAGTGAGTGGTGTAAAAATCCAAAAAGTTGCAAAATTTTGCTCAAGTGAGTGTAAAAGTTGCAAGAGCCATACTTTGTGACTTTTTGATGCCAGAATTTTGGAGTGAATGTATGATAAATCAGGGCCTTACAGCCTAGTGCAGGGATGTCAAACTCGTGGCCCTCCAGCTGTTGCAAAACTACAACTCCCATCATGCCTGGGCATACCACAGCTATAAGGGAATGATGGGAGTTGTAGTTTTGCAACATCTGGAGGGCCATGAGTTTGACATCCATGGCCTAGTGAATGCCCCCTAACCCAACTTTTTGTCAGCATCTGTCTTCAGTTTTAAACTTCAGCAGAGCTACACTTTAAAGGCTTTTGGCACCTTTAGGTTTATGTTTTTATCATTCAGTTTTAAACCTTTTTGGACTAAATATCAGTTTTCCAATTTGTTTTTTTAATTAAGAAAAGTGCAGTTTTTCTCTACTGCTTTCGCTTTCAGTGCATCTTCAGACTAATGATCTCTGCCTCAAAGTGAATTCAGCTGGAGATTACAGAGTGCCACTGTATGTTTGAGATAGACTATATCTACAGTATATTAGATCAGGAAGAAGTCTCACTATGACCACTTCCTCCACAGCATTCACAGAGCTGGATTCTGTGTTACATCCAAAAATTCTTGCCCAAAACTGGGGCAAATCTTATAAGGGTACATCCCCAAGATTAGGTTTCCCGATGCAGTTTTGGAAGCCAAAATCAGGAGTGAATAAAAAATAAAAAAATAAAGAGAATTTGTATCTGTCCTTTATACTTTCTCTCTTTCTATGATCCTCTCCTGGTTTTCAAAACTGCCTCAGGAAATCTGTGTGGCCATACCCTTAGAGCAGGGATGCCCAACCTGCGGCCCTCCAGCTGTTGCAGAACTATAACTTCAATCATGCTTGGACAGCCTACAGCTATCAGGGCATGCTGAAAGTTGTAGTTTTGCAACAGCTGGAAGGCCGCAGGTTGGGCATCCCTGCCTTGGAGGAAAGTTTCTTTTGGCAGCGGTTTTTCACCTTGCACCTCATGTGATCTGCTCCCATTTTAGGCAATACAGTATCAGTGTGTCCTGTAGGGTTCACTCTACCTCATTTACCGAATAGAAATTAGACTACTAACTATACATGCGCTCAATATGAGCAAACACATAGCTGCTCCATTGCCCTCAAAGAATTTTTGAAAGTGGACTTGTATCTTAAAAAAAGCTTTCTGTTACCGGTAAAAAGTATATTATATACCGTGCAATAGTGAGATACTGAAAAGACTGTGCACACCTAGACTGACAGCTGCCGCCCCGAAGACACATCATTACTCTTTCGGTACTAAATTATTTAAAATAAATCTGTCATGGCACAGAAATCTTGCTGCTTGGAAGATTTGTCATCTAAAATGTAATTTCTTTGTTAGGATGTGCTAATAATACGCAAATACATAAACGCCCATGATGAGTCAAACTCTTTTTTTTTTTGTTGATGACTGCTCTCTACTGGTGATTGAAAGAATTGCAGGGGAACTGACAATAGGTGTGTGTGTATACTGTATATATACTGTATATATATATATAGAGAGAGAGAGAGAGAGAGAGAGAGAGAGCTATATATATATTCATGTAATGTAACCAGATTTTTTTTTTAACACATACCTTCTAAAAAGGACTCTACTCTCCTTAAGGTTTTAAATTAGATTCATTCCTACACACTCCAATAATTGCTGACAGTAACAAACTGTATGGGGTACAGATGCTATTGACAAGGGGAATGGTAATGCCCATATCTAGGAGGAATAACACAATTCAGTGTTGAAAAGAAAGATGCTCCAGAATGTTTATTTTACAAGGAATCAGGCGTGTAGACAGGTCCTCTCTTCTTTAATTGACCCCATGACATTTTTAAGGTCCAGTTTGTTAGAGCATGTGTTTATGTACCAAAAATGCAGCTTCTACAGTTTAGAATTCATTAAATGGATTCTTCTTAAAACTTCGTGTATGAGATGTCAGGAAAGTCAGATAGCAGCTGGGACCACCACCAGGGTCAAGACAAAGCCAGCCAGGTCCTGACCGCAGAGTCCTTTATAAGTACTTATGCACTGAAATGTCCAGTGAGGGTTAGGCCAGCACATGTCACCATGTTGCCAGAGTAACACTTATTTTTCTGCAAGGTTTTATTGGATTTTTCTGTTTACGTATCATTTAAAAAATGTAAAAAATTTTTTTTTTAATATTCTTAAATATAGGAAAAATTTGACATTTCTTTTATTTGGTGCCATGCAAGCCAACAATTCCTATGTAGTTTGAAATTAACTGAAACTGTACAATTTTATGCGAAAGGCAAGGAAAGAACCAAAACAATTTTTATTTTGTGTCATTTAGAATGTAATCTAATATTTTACATCCCTGAATGATTACTGACCACAATGCCAGGTGTAAGTTTTGAAGGTCAAAGATAGGAGACCTGACAGATCTCCTGAAAATGAGTATTCCAGTGATTTCACAATATCAAGCTCTATAAGATAGGGAATAACTATTAGATCAGTGGAGGTCTGATTGCTGGAATCCCCACCGATCACGAGAACAGAACACCCCCCAATAAACAGAGCTGGAGTTCAAGCATGTGCATAGATGCCCCATGCATCTCTATGGGACATACTCATACTATCTCCAGGGGTATGAAACCCTCATTCTCATGGTCTGCAGGGGTCCCAGTGGTCAGACCCAAATCGGTCTAATAGTTATCCCTTGTCTTGTGGATAACTTAGAATAACCGGAATACCCCTTTAATTATATCTGTGGCCAGAATATGATGGAGGAGAAGATACTGAGCTTGGTAATGTATCTTTTTACTATGATTTGAGAGGACTCCTAGAGAAAGCCTATGAGTCCTGCTTCCACCGCCAACACAGTATTGAATGAAAGCTTTGCCTATATGGCTTTGTATACAAGAAGAGCTGTCAATCACTGTGTGTGGGTGGAGGACTCTCAGGCTCTCTCTATGAGTCCTGGAAACATTTATATAACTTTTTACATAAAAATACTGTATTAAATATAGAAAACAATGGGGGTCACTTATCAAAGACCAGCATTTGGTATCCCCTGTGGTGCCAGAAGAAGCACTTCATTTATGACGGGGAGCAGGCCTCCTCATAAAATAGGCGCATGCTCTAGCAGTCCCTGCACCTACATTGAAATCTACTCCAGTCCCAAGAAACTGGTGCATGTGATAGTGAACTTGCCAGAATTTATGGCCTGCCCCATCCGCCACACTTCCCAATGGTGAAGGTGGCATAAAAACAGAGCGTGCTTCTAAATTTAGGTGCATGGGCATGCAAAATGTTGCAAAACGGGGGCTTGCAACATTTTGACACTAGTTTCTGGTGTAGGGGGTCATAGTAAATGACCCCTAATATACTGTATTCCTAAGCTCAACATCTCCTCCTCTACCGCCTGCTGTCCTCCTAGCGCCTCAAGCTCTCCTAATCTACCACAAAGAGTACGCTTACATAGAATATCCTTGATGTTTACTGTGTACTATTGAATTAACCACAGGAGTATAATGGTCACTAATGATAACCAAAAAAATGGGTACCCAATTGTAAATACAAAAAAAAAAAACTGAACTGGTGGGTAACCTCAAGTCTTATTTGAGGTTAACCACCAGTTCTGTTCCTTTTACTGTGTACTGTATAAAATAAATTGCATTCACTAACCAAAGTTAACCTTGCGTGGAAGTTCCCGTCTCAAATTGGTTTGCATTTCATTTCGATTGATTCATTTATTTATTTTTTGCCATAGGTTAATTAGTTAAATATACCTGTATGTGGCTTAAATACAGTATGTTTGCTTTCACTTGAGAAATCCATAGTTTATGTAGTATTAGAAGGAATACCGGGCATTTTATTTATTTTGTGTATAAATAATAAAGTATAATAAAATAATATATCCTTATAGTATAAAGTCATGTAATGCTTATTACAACTGATCAGACTGTACTTCTGATTTTCAAAGCAGAGACTGAAAAGTGTGAGGAAACATAAAATGGGCCACTATTAACTTCAAGTTCACGAGTTTGGCAGTATATTACAATAGGGGTTATGGCATAAGGAAAAACAAAATGTTCGAGCCAATTGACTACAGTATGTTGAATCATGTCTTTATATATATATATATATATATATATATATAATGTACAGTGAACCCTCGACTTACGATGTGCTCAACATGCGATGGTTTCAACTTACGATGGCCTCTCCTACGATACCTTAGGGCAGTAGTGTGACTGAGCAGCAGCGCTTGAACGCCTCCGGAAAACGGCGCACAACAATAGAGAACACTTGTACATGCTGATTGGCTGTAATAGTCAGCCAATCAGTGTTTTAGCTTAAAGTTACCAATTGCGTGTCTCCAGGGATCACGTGCAGTCTGTGGCAATCAGAGGCACACGCCGATAGGCTGGAGTTCAGCCAATCGGTGTATGCAGCAGCATTTCATAACAGTACAGTACCACCCCTGTACTGTTACTTCACCCAATCAGTGCACTTTATAGTGTGAAGTTCTGTGGACGCTGATTGGCTGAATGCAGTGTGTGCTGTAGGACTGCGTCTTGAGCATCGGGTGGAGAGTGACACGGAAGCTGCTGGACATTGTGCCTCCCAAGCAGGCAAAAAATAAAATTCCTATAAAAACGAAACAGGAAATTATAAATAAAAAAGACACGACAATGGCATGAAGATAAGTGAGTTAGTGCAACAGTATGGTTTCTCACAATCAGCCATTTCTACAATTGTGAAGAAGAGAGACACACTTAGGGTGGGTTCACGCTAGCGTTATGGATTCCGTTATAGCTTATAACGGAACATAACGGAATTCCCAGACAGTATACAAAACGGAAGCCTTTAAAAGGCATTCCGTTTGCTATCCGTCCTAATAGAAGTCTATGGGAAAGCATAACTGATCCAACCCAAAAACAGAACCAATAACCCCAAAGAAAAGTGGGAGACACACATATAAAATATATGTCATTTATTGAGACATGATCACATAAACAATATATGAAACAAAAGGCACAAGTGTACAGGAGGGGGGGAGACCTCATGTAAGGAGGTCAAATACAACCTCTCTCCCAAACACCCAGCTGGCAGGGAAAAGATGTCACAGCCCTAGGTATACATCAGCATGAAAATTGTAAGAACCGTAGGTTCACTCAAAGTAACATGTACTGGTATGTATGTTGCATGCACAGAAAGATAAATGAAAAAATGTACAAATAGCACAAGGCAAACTAGCCCACCCAAAGACCTGTGATGGCCGCATAAGGTATGCACATAGCCATTGAACTGTACAATACAGACAGAGGCAAGTGTGCCAAGTGCAGGTGGCAATAGAGATATAAAAAGAAATGTAACAACTAACTGAGCAAAACAACAAAACATGTATTACCCATGATATGCTGGACCCAGAGCGTGTGACCAAAAGCTGCACCTCGACGTACGTTTCACCTGGAGAGGCTTGTATTATGACGGAATGCAAAACAGAAGTCTTTAAAAGGCATTCCGTTTGCTCTACGTCCTAATAGAAGTCTATGGGAATCAAAACGGATCCGTCTGGGTCCCGTTATGCAAGACGGAAAACAAAGTCCTGTCGACAGGACTTTGTTTTCCGTCTTGCATAACGGGACCCAGACGGATCCGTTTTGATTCCCATAGACTTCTTTTAGGACGTAGAGCAAACGGAATGCCTTTTAAAGACTTCAGTTTTGCATTCCGTCATAATACAAGTCTATGGGCAGAAGAACAGATCCATCCTTCCATCTTATGGATTCCGTTATTTTCCGTTATAACCACATTATAACGGAAAGCCGTAACGGAATCCCTAACACTAGTGTGAACCCACCCTTAACAGCATTAAAGTGACTGAAAAATCAACCACAGTTCACAAAGGCAGAGATCTTATTGTTGAGACGGAGAGGTTGCTGTATTTATGGATTAAGGAAAAGCAAATGAGAGGGGACACTGTTCCGGGAAACTTTATCTGTGAACGTGCAAAATGCATTTTTTAAGAACTGAAAGCAAAGGCAGAGTCAAGTGGTGAAGCCCCTGGTACAAGTCGCTATGAAGAGTTTAGAGCCAGCAAAGGTTGGTTTGAACGTTTCGAGCAAAAATGTGAGGTGAAGAGTGTGATACGACATGGAGAGGCAGCTAGCTCAAACGGCGAAGCAGCTTTTCAGCTGGAATTTCAGCTTAATTTCTCTGTGTTGTGCGGTCCATCTGTTAATGCTACAAGAAATTTGTGACTTAATTGACAATTGTGTGTTACCAGTTGAGGGTTTGTCCCGACACGGTCTGATACTGTCCAATCAGTGCTGATTCTGTAGGGACACACCACTTTGACAAATGGGAATGCTAACACGCAGTTGTGCAATTTATTTGTAGATTTCTAGGAGGACTAACTGAGAAATGGCACAATCCAGAGATCGAAAAGATGCCCCAGGATTGCGATTTCACAGGGAATACAAATATTTACTAGAACAGATGTCCGGAGAACAGACAGGTCTTTTTTAAACAGGCTGATCAGTTGCACAGATCCGGCATCTATCCATGAATAGCGTCAGACAGAAAAACTGAGCATTTTTCTGTCCGGCGCAATTTGGCATCCGGCATCAGAACTGATGCGCTGAATGTATGACTATCCAATAGGAAACTATGGGATCCGATCTGGCTTCAGTTCCCCTCCAGCATTTTCTACTTCATGCCGGAGGGTAACTGAACAGGATTGTCGGACATATGTGAAGGGGGTCTTAGCTATTAATATTAGTCTTCTTATCCCTACCTAATATCTATGGGCACTGCCGGGCAGAATATTGTTTTCCTCTTTCTATGAGTCAACTGCTTATCAGCCCTTCTCTGCACAATAATTGACAAGGGCAGTTCACATTTTACAGATTGTTCCATTTGATGGTCTCCCACTTACTAGACGTATGTTTAATGCAGAGACACTTATGGTAGTCCAACCCGTTTCTCCTTGCAGTGTTGCTAGGCCATCCAAAGTAAAGATTAATCAGACGTCTTTTTTTTTTTTTATCAGTCATCATACACATCTTGAAAAGGTAATTGAAGCTCTGTCACCAAAAGAGCACCAACCACTGTAAAGATATACTATGAAATGAATCAACGCCACTTTATCTTATTTAGAATACAAAACTAAAATTATAACCATATAAATGCTGTCTCCTAGAATACGTATCTGTAGTAAGATCAGAGCTAGGTATTGCTGCTAGATATCCTTAAACACGGGTACATGAGGGGTTTAATTTTCAAGATATAACTCCTGAAATAAATAATTTATTATATTATGGGTTATTATGACCAAAACTGTCCAGAGTTTATTCTACAACTTTGTTAGAAATGCATTGTCTTATCAAATTTCTGTAAATCGGGTTATACGGTATGTATGTTCTGATAATCTCATTGTCATTGACCATGTGGTACAAATGCCTTTGGTGACCCTGAAAAGAATCTGACCGTTAATGAGATATTATTGTGGATCAGTTTCCTAGAATTGTATTTTATTGTCAGATTTTTTTTTGCAGGTAAAATATGAAAGAGAATCGTGTAAATAAATCGCATGCGGATATAAATACATATGATTTCTACCTAAATGTAGCACTAGACAAAATGCAAATAAGCAGAGTCAGTTTCTAATTTTAAAGTATGAAATAATTTTAAAGTGTGTGAATTAAGTGAAGGAGAAACTCTATACTGTACATCTATTTGTATTCTTTTTAGATAGGTGGTGCTTCTTGTAAGTCTAAGGGTGACCTCTGTCTGTAAATAGTGTACATTTAATTTATTGCTTTGGTCTAGTAATGTATAGAATGAAATCTAAAGTTCACAAATGTATATTTTGTTGCTTAAATGTGTCTTTGCAAGATTCACAATAAATGACCTATTTTATGTGCACACAAGGTCACCTTCTTTCTGTTCAAAATGACAATACCAATGACAATGCGAGTCCCAATAAGCCGTGGAGGAGGTTATGTGGTTAAAGGGGGTTCTACAGGACAGGCTATCAATCTCAGTAGTGCTGAACAAATTGGAGTATCCACTTCGATCCGACTTTCCAGGAAAATGTGATTTGCCACAAAGCCGAATTACCATTGTGATTCGTAGTAACGAATCAATTTTCCCTGAAACGGCGGTAAGAAAAAAAAAAAAAAAAGTCACCCATTTGAGACCGAAGAGGCTGCCGCGGCCGTCTTGATTGAAGAACCCGTGCAAAATCTTGTGCCTGTTGACATATGGCATCACCACTCTGGCAAGCATGATGACGTCATCACGCACCCTTCAAGATTTCACACGGGATCTTCAATCAAGATGGCCGTGTCGTCCTCTTTGTGCTCAAATGGAGATAACGTGAGTATTTATTATTATTTTTTTATAACTGATTAACCCCTGAAAGACTTAATTTTTCATCTCAGATGCCACAATCAACGATTAACGCGGCATCTGAGGGGTTCAATAACGGGAGCAGCGCAATTGCCATTCCCCATAATGGCGCTCGCTACGTACAAAGAAATGCACTTCATGACAAAGTAATTAGCCACAAAGAGAAATCCTTTGTGAAATTCGGCAAAGCAGCCGAATCGAATTTTTGCAAACTTCACTCATCTGATGAGGGTCCGACATCGTTCTTTTACTTTCTTTTGCAGCTGTCTCCCTATCACAGCTCAGGAGGCAGTTGAAGAATGAAACTGAGCATGTGCGGCCATGTCAGTGAGCCGGACAAAGAAATAAGAAAAAGAACAAACAGCAAGTGGCGCTACACAGATACATTTTACAGAAAAACTCAGTAGCTATGCTAAATTTTTAGTTACATGCAATTACAAAAGTATTCAGATCCAGGTGCTGGTTTGAGAACTGCAGAATATTATTCTTCAGAAAACCCCTTTAAGGAGTTGTGTTAGCATTTCATATTCTATTCCATTAGTGTATGGCATTTCAGAAATTTCAGCTGAGAGCAGACAACCCACTTAACCCCATCAGGACCCAGCCATTTTTCACTTTAAGCACCAGGCCATTTTTAGCAAATCTGACATGTCACTTTACAGTATGTGGTAATAACTTTAAAACGCTTTTACTTATCCAGGCCAATCTGAGATTGTTTTCTCGTCACATATGTACTGTATGACAGTGGTAAATTTGAGTCAAAATATTACATTTTTATTTATTAAAAAATACCAAATTTACAACAGTTTTTGAAAAATTTGCATCTTATTTTTATAATAGATAGTAATACCTCCAAAAATAATTATTACTTTACATTCCCCATATGTCTACTTCATGTTTGGATCATTTTGAAAATTACCTTTTATTTTCTGGGGCGTTAGAAGGCTTAGAAATTTAGAAGCAAATCTTAAAAATTGGGTTTTGGAATTTTTCTTAAAACTTTTAAAGACCAGTTCAGTTATGAAGTCACTTCGTGGGGCTTACATATTAAAAACCACCCCATTTTATAAACTATGCCCATCAAGCTATTCAAAACTGATTTTACAAACTTTGTTAACCCTTTAGGTGCCCCACGAGAATTAAAGGAAAATGGGAATGACATTTCAAAATTTCATTATTTTTTTTTTAACAGATTTAAAATTTTAATCAATTTTTTCTGCAACACATCAAGGGTTAAGAGCCAAACAAAACTCAAACTATAAGCCTGAATCTGGAGTTTACATAAACATCCCATATGTGCTCAAAAAATGATGTATGGGCGCACAGCAGGCTTCAGAGTGGAAGGAGCACCATATGGCTTTTGGAGAGCAGATTTAGCTGGAATAGTAATTGGGAGCTATGTTGCATATGAAGACACCCTGAGGTGGCCCTACAGTGGAAACCCCCAAAAAGTGACCCCATTTTGGAAACTACACCCCTCAAGGAATCTTTCAAGGTGTGTAGTGAGCACTTTGACCTCAAAGGTGTTTCCTAGAATTAGGAAACACTTGGCAGTAAAAATGAAAAATTGCTTTCTTTCACAAAAAGTTGCTTTACACCCACATTTTCCACTTTCCAAAATGGTAACAGGACAAAATTTACCCTACATTTTGTTCCACATTTCCCCCCGAAAACAACAACACCCCATATGTGCTCAAAAATGTATGTATGGGCGCACAGCAGGGCTCTAGAGGCAAACAGCAAAATATGGATTTTGATGATCTGAATTGGCAGACATGGATTCTAGGTGCCATATCGCATTTAAAAAAAAAGGTCCACAGAAATTAAAACCCCCAATAAGTGATTCTATTTTGAAAAGAGCACCCCCATACAAACATTTTAAGTGGTGGAAAGGGTACTTTTCAGCATACAGGTGTCTCACAGAAGGCAGAAAGCACACATTTGTGAGATTGAAAAATTACTAGCAGACTCCAATTTTTCACTTTCACAAGGAGTTAAAGGAGAAAATGCACCCCAGTATATGTTCCCCATTTTCTCCCCATTCAGGAAACACCCCATATGTGCTTGTAGCCTGCTGTATGGGCGCACAGCAGGCAAACAGCAAAATATGGATTTTGCTGGCAGGCCTGAATTGGCAGACATGGATTTTAGGTTCCATGTCGCATTTTAAAAAATTTTGAGGTCCCCAATAACTAAAAACCATAAGAACTGACCCCATTTTGTAAAGAGCACCCCCGTACGAACATTTTAAGGGGTGGAAAGGGCACTTTTGACCTAAAAGGTGTTTCACAGAAATGAATATGTAGTGGTTGGTGAAAAGTGGATCTGTAAGCTATGCAGACTAAATCAGAGACATAAGGTGGTAAAACTACAGGGCAGGGTGGATAAAAATCAATATTTTTTTAAAAATAAAATAGAAAAAAATCTGATTTTTTTGATTTAAATCAGATTTTTTAATAGAAAATGCTTTTTGAGGAAAATATATTACCATCCAAAGGGTATTTCATTATGAAATAAAGATTACTTTTTTAATTGTGTAGAATAAGGCTGTACATGTTTAATTTTTTGTTAAATTCCATTAATCCATTCACAATGTCATGCTCTTCCAGAGGTTTTTGTAAGATTACTGGGTAGTTTCTCTGCCTACAAGATATTATCACAGATGCTTGGTTTAATTTTGGAGTTCTCAAAACTGAATTTATAACATGAAAAGAGTTGAGAAAAAGATCTAAATCATAACTTCTACAAACCTATAAATACAGAATCAACCCCTTCAGTGCTAAGTTTAAAGTTCAGTGAATAGAATATAAACAATATTTTTCTGATTGTTTGGAGTGGAATAGATCTGCACAAGAAGAAAGTAAAACTAAGTGTAAGGAGGAAAAGGCAAGCAGACAAGAAGTACTACAAAATTAAAGTGAAACTTTTTGAGCACAGTACTGCACAGCCACAGACAGACAAGACTTTGGATCATCTGTAAAGAATAAATCAAGGCAACTGGACGTACTGTAGATTTCTTGAAAACGTTTCACTCGTTCTTCCAACGAGCTTTCTCAATTCTGAGTGATTGTACAAAAATTCTGGGAATAAATATGTAACTGAATCAACATCTGGTAATTTTACCCAGCATTGGGTCAAAGGTGTTGATTCATTATCCTAATTGGAGTCAGTAGGTGATAAAGACTTCCTAGAAAAAGGTGTCAAGACAGCATTGTACGTGAAAGAGTCCATCTACGTAAAAATGGAGAAGCCAAGCCTGAATAGAGGCGGGGGGTTAGACATCTATTGTCTGCCACATACAATGCTGTCTTGACACCTTTTTCTGGGAAGTCTTTATCACCTACTGACTCCAATTAGGATAATGAATCAACACCTTTGACCCAATGCTGGGTATAATTACCAGATGTTGATTTAGTTACATATTTATTCCCAGAATTTTTGTACAGTCACTCAGAATTGAGAAAGCTCGTTGGAAGAACGTCCAGTTCCCTTGATTTATTCTTTACAGATATACCATGACCCGGATAAATGAGAACCTTCACAGACAAGTCTTTGGAGCTTTTTGTGTGTATGACCTGAGGTTTATCACATTCTTTCCTTGGAGGAAAAAAACTATAATGGCAGCAGGCCGTAAAAGAGACCCAGTTTGGCAATATTTTAATGAAGTTCCTTTACCTATCGGTAAGGCAGGCATGCGTGCAAAATGCAAACACTGCAACAAAGAAATGCAAGGCCTGGTGGCCCGAATGAGGCAACATCATGAGACGTGCTGTGATGAAGATGACCAAAGAAACACATTTTTCTTCTTCCTAAGTACAACAGAAAAATTGTCCAAATATGAATCCTTATGTAAAAAACTATGATTTAAATCAAGCCCACCCTGCTACAGGGTACATCATGGATGAAACTAAATACTCCATGGATAAGTGGTAGATTTTTAAACACTCCTGCATGCACAGGCCAGTTTTTTTTAGGGCAGGTTTCGCAGTGGAAAATTGTGTATTTCCTTATCCCCCTTTTGGTACACACCCTGCATCTTTTTTGGGTCCTTACATTCCTTGCTGTCTGGGGGACTTGACCTGGAAAATGTTGCCCTGGTATAACACGGGCACCGCAACTTCCTGACGTACTGGGACCCTCCTGAGCCTGGGCCTTGATAACCACCTCTTGGAACTGAAGGAAAGTTCCTGTGTGGTCTGCAGATTGAAATAGCACGTACATATTGCACATTGCCATTTGTACAATGTGTACAGCCAGCTTTTTGTACCACACTTTTGTTTTTCGCGTGGCACTGTAGGGCTTCAGAAGTTGATCTGAAAGATCCACCCCTCCAATGTGCCTGTTGTAGTCCAGGATACAAACTGGTTTGGGGGGTAGTGGTTGTGGTACCTCGTACAGGAGCAGGGGAGCTGGTATTAGTGTGAATGGTGGTCTGTACAAGGACGTCCCTCTTGTACTTAACCACCAGCATGTTCTCATGGAGGAGAGTCCTACTTTCACCCATTCTCAGTGGTTGCCCTACCTCTGGCAGTTAGGGACATGAATAGGTGTATGCTGGTATAATAGTTATCCACATCCTAACTCCTAGGATGGGGGGGATTCTAGGGGTTCTATCCGGTAATCTTTACCTTCATAAATGCAGAAGTTTTGGGTGTACCTGGAGCTACTCTCACAAAGTTTGTATATCTTTATGCCATACCTTGTCCGTTTGCTAGGCAGGTACTGGTGGAATCTAATCCTCCCTTTGAAAAGAGACTCATCTACACATACATTTTTATCTGGGTTGTACACCTCAGTAAACCTCGTGTTAAAGTGGTCAATGACAGGCCTAACCTTGAAATGTCAGGTCATTTTGGGGTGGGCACTGTGCATTGTCGTTGTAGTGTAGGAATTTTCAAATTAACTCAAATCGTTTCCAGGTCATGGTGTTACTGTAAATTGGAGTCTGGTAGAAAATGTCCGAACTCCAATATTGTCTAACTTTTGGCTCCTTTACAACGCCTATATGCAGCATGAGTCCCCAAAACGTCATAATCTCTGCTGCACTTACTGGGGTCCAACCTGGGGGTCTAGTGTATGCCGATGTAGGGTTCTGATCAATGAATTGTTGGGCGTATAAATTGGTTCGGGCCACTATTACATTTACAAAATCTATCTGTATTCTGGAGCTGCCCTCAAAATCTGGACTTTGGGGCTGATAATCGTCAGGGGGTGGGGTCCATATGGGCTAACTCTGGGGGGCTGCCTCAGCTGTTGTTCTAAGGCGCCTTCTCGAGGGTCCCTCATCAGTGGATGATGATGACAATGAGGAAGTAGAGGAAAGTGGCATCCTCTTCTTCCTCACTGGCAGACTCCGTATCGGAGGCAAGCATGGCGTATTCCTCTTCAGCTGAGTACACTCGTTGGGACGGAGGGGCCATTTTTATTGGGGTATAACGTGTGAAATGTGTAAACCTTTATTTAGTGTAAGGGGTGTGTATGTTGTGTTTTCACACGTGAAGGGGCTTGTAATAAATTTGAAATATAGAGAAAAGGAGTAGAGCAAAAAAGTAAAAAAAGAAAATAGCAGGATGCACGCACAAAGATGTTGCGCGCGTGCAAAAGTCTACACTAAGGCCTCATGCACACGACCGTTTTTTTTTAAGGTCCGCAAAAACGGGGTCCGTAGGTCCGTGATCCGTGACCGTTTTTTCGTCCGTTGGTCTTCCTTGATTTTTGGAGGATCCACGGACATGAAAAATGAAAAAAATATCTAAGTCAAGTTTGCCATTGAAATGATAGGAAAAAACGGACACGGATCACGGACACGGACGCGGATGACAATCTTGTGTGCATCCGTGTTTTTTCACGGACCCATTGACTTAAATGGGTCCGTGAACCGTTGGCCGTGAAAAAAATAGGACAGGTCATATTTTTTTCACGGTCAGGAAAAACGGATCACGGATGCGGCTGCAAAACGGTGCTCAGGGCTGCAGAACGCATGCAAGCCGATGTATAAATTGTTTACTGCAGATACAAAAAAAGAACACTATTTAAAAATCGACTTACCGTATTTTTCACTTTATAAGACGCACCTGATAAGACCGACCTAGGTTTTTAAGGAGGAAAATAAGAAAACAAATATTTTGAACCAAAAGGTGTGCTTTTGGTGGGTTTTGAACTAATGGTGGTCTGTGGATGACACTATTATGGGGGATCCGTGGATGACACTGTTATGGAGGGGATCTGTTGATGACACTGTTATGGGGATCTGTGGATGACGCACTGTTATGGGGATCTGTGGATGACACTGTTATGGGGATCTGTGGATGACGCACTGTTATGGGGATCTGTGGATGACGCACTGTTATGGGGGCATCTGTGGATGATGCACAGTTAGGGGGGCATCTGTGGATAATACTGTCATGGGGGGATCTGTGGATGACACTGTTATTTGGGATCTGTGGATGCCACTGTTATGTAGGGGGATTTGTGGATGACACATATATAGCATCTTATGCTATATATGTGTCATCCACAGATCCCCCCCATAACAGTGTCCCTGTGTAAATAGTGACCCCCAATACAGTAGCGCAATCCTCTGTAGTAGTACTCACTATTAGTGTTGGGTGAGCATGCTCGGCTGAACACCAGTTCAGCTCGAGCATCGCTATGCTTGGCACATCGCGGTGTTCGGCCGAATACAGAGTGTGCTCGAGCGTGATGTTCGAGTTTCCTCCCCGCCCGTTTGTTTGCTGCTACACAGCCAATAAACATGCAGTTAAGTACTGCCATTCACTGTAATGCCGTAGCCATGTTGGCTACTGGCATTACAGTGATTGGCTGGCCGGAACGCGTCATCGGGTGCTATATAGCATCCGATGACACGTGTTTCTCAGGCTTAGTCAGGGAGAGCTGGAGAGCAGTAGGGAGAGATACTTCAGGGAGGGAAATAGGAATATTTTAGTTTTTATACTCGTTATAGACCCAAAAGTAATTTTAAGGACTATTGTTGTGTGTGGCAGCAATATATATTTTTAGAGCAACCTGCACTAAATTAATAAAACTTGTTAGAGACCCAAAAGTCCTTTTAAGGACTATAGTTGTATCTGGCAGCAATATATATTTTTAGCGCAACCTGCGATAAATAACTGCAATCGTTTGGGCACTGCAGACAGCGACATTATCTGCACTACATGTACAGTGTTAGGCTACTTTCACACTAGCGTTCGGGCGGATCCGTTCTGAACGGATCCGCTCATAATAATGCAGACGGAGGCTCCGTTCAGAACGGATCCGTCTGCATTATATTAGCAAAAAAAAGCTAAGTGTGAAAATAGCCTGGGACGGATCCGTCCAGACTTTCAATGTAAAGTCAATGGGGGACGGATCCGCTTGAAGATTGAGCCACATTGTGGCATCTTCAAACGGATCCGTCCCCATTGACTTACATTGAAAGTCTGGACGGATCCGCACGGATCCGCACGCCTCCGAACGGCCAGGCGGACACCCGAACGCTGCAAGCAGCGTTCAGCTGTCCGCCTGTCCGTGCGGAGGCGAGCGGAGCGGAGGCTGAACGCCGCCAGACTGATGCAGTCTGAGCGGATCCGCCTCCATTCAGACTGCATCAGGGCTGGACGGCTGCGTTCGGGTCCGCTCGTGAGCTCCTTCAAACGGAGCTCACGAACGGAAACCCGAACGCTAGTGTGAAAGTAGCCTAACGTGTGCGCAGCCTAAAAATATTTGTGACATCCAGTGTACTTTTTCCGTAGATGGTGTCCGCTGCGGACAGTTACATTACCTGCGCGACATCTCCTGTATAATGTTTGCATATCCGAAATATCAGTGACATTAATTCAGTGTAATTTTTTATTAGCTGCTGGTGACAGCGACATTACTTGCTCTACGTTAGTGGATCCAACCCCCACTTCTCCTCCTCCACTTCCACCTCCGAATTATCCGTGTGCAGCACCAGTCAGCCATCAGCCGGTAGCTGTAAGCAGTGTCGCACTGCAGTGGGGAAGCGGCAACAGGCCAAGCTGACGCTGATATACTTAGGGGACAAACAGCACAGAGCTGTGGCAGGGGATTAACCCCTTAAGGACACAGGGCGTACAGGTACGTCCTTGTGCCCTGGTACTTAAGGACACAAGGCGTACATGTACGCCCTGTGTATTTTCAATCACCGCTGCGCGGCGGGCGGTGATCGGAACCCCGTGCCTGCTCAAATCATTGAGCAGGCACTTGGGGCAAATGCGCCCCCCCCCCATGTATGCGATCACAGAAAACCGCAGGTCAATTCAGACCTGCGGTTTTCAGCGTTTCCGGGTTATTCGGGTCTCTGAAGACCCGATAACCCGGAACAGGATGGTGATGGTGGTGTGATTTCTCCTCCTCCTTTTGTGTTCCGGAGCCGGAGGAGAGAGGAGCTGCCTGCACGTGTGTCCGCCATCGCTGCCAGCACCCCCAGGACCCGATCTCTGCCCCCATCAGGTACATAGGGACAGCATAGGGAAAGTTTGGTTTAGGCAGGAAAAAAAAAGGGAAAGTTAGTTTCTGAACTTTGATTGCATCACCCTAAGTTAGGGTGACCCTAGACCCCCCCAGGGGTGCTGCCACTTAACCCCCCCACCCCCTGGTTAAGTCCGCGAACACCCGTGCCCCCACACACACGCACACCAAATATAGAGTTACACACACGCACATATACACGCAGACACACACTCCCCTATGGCCCGCCGGACGTTCTCGGCTGAGGAGGCATACGCCCAGCTTGCCTCCGACTCCGAGAGTTCCAGTGAGGATGAGGATGACCCCACATTCCTGTTGTCATCCGTGTCCTCCTCATCATCTAGCGATGATGATGAGCCCCCAAGGCGGCGGAGACACCGCCAGGCGGAGCAAGGGGACAGCCATGTTAGGGACCCTGTGGCCCACACTAGTACGAGCAGCTCTGGGGCTCGTACTGGTTTCCCGGCCCACCAGTTAAATCCACCGGAGCACCCTGCCGGTGAACTAGTCTGGTGTAGCCCAGAGCGATACGAGCCCGTGATTCCTGATTTTGTAGGCCAATCAGGAATCCAGATTTCCACAGTGGGCTACACTGAAAATGACTTTTTTTGTCATTTTTTCAGTGACCCACTGGTAAATCTGATGGTGGAGCAGACGAATCTGTACACCCAACAGTTCGTCGCTCAACACCCGGGCTCCTTTTTGGCCAGGCCTGGTGGCTGGACGCTGGTCAGTGCACCCGAAATGAGGACATTTTGGGGCCTCGTGCTGCATATGGGCCTGATCAAGAAACCCAGTGTCAGGCTGTACTGGAGTGGGGACGTCCTATACCAGACCCCACTTTACAGTACGGCCATGACACGCTCCCGGTTTGAGGCCATCCGGAAATGTCTGCATTATTCCGATAATGCAGCATGTCCCCCCCGAGGTGATCCTGCCCATGACCGTCTGTATAAGATATGGCCGGTCATCGATCACTTTGGGGCCAAATTCATGGAGGCCTATGTACCTGGAAGGGAGGTCGTGGTTCATGAGTCTCTCATTGCGTTCAAGGGGAGACTCATTTTCCGCCAGTATGTGCCCTCCAAGCGGGCGAGGTATGGCGTGAAGCTATACAAAATTTGTGAGAGTACCTCAGGGTACACTTACAAATTTCGTGTATACGAGGGGAGAGATTCCCGGATTCAACCCCCAGAATGTCCCCCCACTCTGGGTGTTACCGGGAAACTTGTGTGGGACCTTATGTACCCACTGCTGGATAAGGGTTACCACCTTTACGTGGATAACTTTTATACCAGTATCCCCTTGTTCCAGTCCCTTGCCGCCAGATCCACGTCCGCTTGTGGGACCGTGCGGAAAAATCAACACGGCCTCCCTGCCCACCCCCTCCAGGTACCTATCCCCAGGGGTGAGACCCGTGCCCTTACCACTGGAAACCTGTTGCTGGTCAGGTATAAGGACAAGAGGGATGTCCTTATGCTGTCCACTATTCATGGTAACGGCATCACCCCTGTCCCTGTGCGAGGTACCGCGGCAACGGTCCTCAAGCCCGATTGTATCGTCGACTACAATCGGTATATGGGAGGAGTTAATCTCTCGGATCAAGTCCTCAAGCCATATAACGCCATGCGCAAAACCCGGGCATGGTACAAAAAAGTTGCTGTCTACTTGGTACAGGTTGCCATGTACAACTCTTTTGTACTATCCCGAAGCGCTGGCAGCACAGGGACATTCCTCCAGTTCTATGAGGCAGTCCTCAAGGCCCTGATTTCGGACCGGGAAAGAGCAGGCCGGAGTACCTAGGCAACTGTAGGTGCCCGGATCGTCCCTGGCCAACACTTTCCAGGTGTGGTCCCCCATACTGGAAAGAAGGGACGAACCCAAAAAAAGTGCAGAGTGTGTCGCAGGAGGGGGATACGGAAGGACACGACTACTCAGTGCGACACGTGCCCAGATCATCCGGGCCTCTGCATTGACGGTTGCTTCAGGGAGTATCACACTTCCATGGAGTACAAAATTTATATCCCAATTTAGCACTGACATCGGATAAAAAAAACTGGTTCTCAGACTTGAGACACCCAAAAAAAACTAAAATAATTTATTAAATATAGACATATTATGGACATATGATATGGACTTGTCCAGAACTTATAAACTACTGGACTAGTATTAATAATTGTATTATGTATAAACTAAAAATTCGAATCCCTTTTGAACCACAAGTATTTGTGCTTAATGATCTTTCCAAATTAAACAATCACAAGTATCAAAAGATTTTACTGAGCAGAATATTGATTTTGGCTAGAGTTTTGATCAGTCGGACTTGGTTTGCCCGATCCACTCCAGATATAAATACATGGATAAATTTAATTGATAAGGTAAAAAATTATGAGAAAATTATGTACAAACAGAGGGAAGTTGAGGACCAGTGGATTAAGATATGGGGTGGTTGGAGGATTGATTAGCTGAGGTCAAACCGTTTTATTTATAAGGGCTCTATTTTGACGCACCACAGACAGGGGGGGAGGGGGGAGGGGGGGGGACTGTATTCTTTTCTTTATTCTGTAATGTTTTGATATATTAATCAATAATAAAAAAAATAAAAAATAAAAAAATAATATAGACATATTAGGTATCACTGCGTCGGTAATAATCTCCTCTCTAAAAATACCCCATGACCTAACCCCCCAGATTAACACGGTGCAGAAAAAAAAAAAAAAAAAGGTGCAAAAAAAGTTTTTTTTTTTGTCACCTTACATAATAAAAAGTTTAATAGCAAGCGATCAAAAAGTCATATAGCCCCTAAAATAGTGCCAATAAAATCGTCCGCTCATCCCGCAAAAAATGAGCCACCACATGAGATAATTGGATAAAAATAAATAAAAAAAAGACCCTTAGACTTTAGAGATACCCCCAAAAAATGTGGTATCAAAAAAGATAATATAGTCAAAAACCTAAATAATTGTAAAAAAAACTTATTAGGTATTGCCACGTCCGGAAGAATCTCCTCTATAAAAATATCCCATGACCTAACCCCCCAGATTAACACGGTAAAAAAAAAAAAAAAACGGTGCCAAAACCGCTATTTTTGGCACTTTTCCATTTCAATCCGTTTTTTTCCGGTAACAAAACAAGGGTTAACAACCAAACAAAACTTAATATTTATTACCCTGATACTGCAGTTTACAGAAACGCCACATTTGTGGTCGTGAACTGCTGTATCAGTAAAAGGGAGGCCGCAAAAGGAAAGGACCGACATGGTTTCTGGAAGGCCGATTTTGATGGCCTTTTTTATTGACACCATGTCCCTTTTGAAGCCCCCCTGATGCCCCCCTAGAGTAAAAACTCCCTAAAAGTGACCCCATCTAAGAAACTACACCCCTCAAGGTATTCAAAACTGATTATACAAACTTTATTAACCCTTTAGGTGTTCCTCAACAGTTAATGGCAAATGGAGATGAAATTTCAGAATTTCAATATTTGGTAACCTTGCCTCACAAAAATTTAATATAGAGCAACCAAAAATCATATTTACCCTAAAAATAGTCCCCCAAAAAATGCCACCTTATCTCGTAGTTTCCAAAATGGGGTCACTTTTAGGGAGTTTCTACTTCAGGGGTGCATCAGAGGGGTTGAAACAGGACACGGTGTAAATAAACCGGTCCAAAAAAATCAGCTCTCCAAAAACCAAACGGCGCACCTTTCACTCTATGCCCCGCTGTGTGGCCGTACAGTAGTGTACGACCACATATTGGGTGTTTCTGTAAACGGCAGAGTCAGGGCAATAAAGATACAGTCTTGTTTGGCTGTTAACCCTTGCTTTGTTAGTGGAAAAAAAATGGGTTAAAATGGAAAATAAGGCAAAAAAATAAAATTTTCAAGTTTCATCCCCATTTGCCAATAACTCTTGTGCAACACCTAAAGGGTTAACGACGTATGTAAAATCAGTTTTGAATACCTTGAGGGGTGTAGTTTCTTAGATGGGGTCACTTTTAGGGAGTTTCTACTCCAGGGGTGCATCAGGGGGGTTGAAACAGGACGGTGTAAATAAACCGGTCCATAAAAATCAGCCCTCCAAAAGCCAAACGGCGCATCTTTCCCTCTACACCCCGCTGTGTGGCCGTACAGTAGTTTACAGCCACATATTGGGTGTTTCTGTAAACGGCAGAGTCAGGGCAATAAAGATACAGTCTTGTTTGGCTGTTAACCTTTGCTTTGTTAGTGGAAAAAAATGGGTTAAAATGAAAAATTAGACAAAAAAGTGAAATTCTCAAATTTTATCCCCATTTGCCAATAACTCTTGTGCAACACCTAAAGGGTTAACAATGAATGTAAAATCAATTTTGAATACCTTGAGGGGTGTAGTTTCTTAGATGGGGTCATTTTTGGGTGGTTTCTATTATGTAAGCCTCGCAAAGTGACTTCAGACCTGAACTGGTCTCTAAAAATTAAGTTTTTGTAAATTTCTGAAAAATTTCAAGATTTGCTTCTAAACTTCTAAGCCTTATAACATCCCCAAAAAATAAAATATCATTCCCAAAATAATTCAAACATGAAGTAGACATATGGGGAATGTAAAGTCATCACATTTTTTGGGGTTATTACTATGTATTACAGAAGTAGAGAAACTGAAACTTTGAAATTTGCAAATTTTTGTTAAATTAGGTATTTTTTGGTGCAAAAAAAATAATTTTTGAACTTCATTTTACCAGTGTCATGAAGTACAATATGTGACGAAAAAACAATCTCAGAACGGCCTGGATATGTCAAAGCGTTTTAAAGTTATCAGCACTTAAAGTGACACTGGTCAGATTTGCAAAAAATTGCCTGGTCCTAAGGTGTAATAAGGCTGTGTCCTTAAGGGGTTAAAGACCAGACTGAGCTGTGGTTCAACACAGATGGTGAGCAGCGATAACGCTATTTTCAGCGTAACTATCCCACTTCTGTGTCTACTCAAACGCTCGTTGCTCACAATTAAGGCGGACGCTTTGCATGTGGAAGAGGTGGAAATGGGGGAAGAAAGTACACAGGGTGATAGCCAGACCACCTTCAGTTCGTCTTCTCAGTGCGAATTGGATGATGATGAGGAGGAGGAGCAGGAGACGGTTGGCTCCGCTACAGAGGGTAGTACCTATGGAAGTTTTTTTCCATCTGTTCAGCGTGGATGGGTAGAATAGGAGAAAGAGGATGAGGAGATTGAGAGTCATCCTCCTGATGAGGAGAGCGAAGTCTTTTCTGTTGGGACTCTGGCACACATGGCTGACTTTATGTTAGGCTGCCTTTCCCATGACCCTCGAGTTGTACACATTTTGGTCAACACCAAATTACTGGTTGTTCACCCTTCTTGACCCCCCCTACAAAGAGAACTTCTCATCTCTAATTCCTGTGGTGGAGAGGACGAGAAAAATGGTGCAATACCAGAAGGTCCTTGTGGAAAAATTGTTCCAAAAACTTCCAGCTGATGCCGGCTGCAGAGTACGTAGTTGGCAAACCGAGGAGGGGAGATGAGGGGAACACACAGCAGTTCCAAAAGAGGTAGGGCAACACTCTCCAAGGCCTGGGATAGTTTTATGACACCCCGCCAGCACCCTCAACCTGATGCGCGGCCTAGTGTCACAAGGAGGGAAACATTTTGGAAGATGGTGAAGGAGTATGCAGCAGACCATGTCAGCGTCCTCAGTGATCCCTGTGTGCCTTACAACTATTGGGTGTCCAAGCTGGACACGTGGTATGAACTGGCGCTCTATGCCTTGGAGGTGCTGGCCTGCTCCGCCGCCAGCGTGTATTTAGTGCTGCTGGGGGCATAATAACTGATAAGCCCATTCACCTGTCAACTGAAAATGCTGACCGGTTGACTCTTATAAAAATGAACAAGGCCTGGATTGCCCCTGACTTCTCTACTCCACCAGAGGAAAGAGGCTGAACATAAAGGCACTCTAAATGTGTTTTTTATGGTGTATTGAATACACTGTATTCCCATGCACCCCTTCCACCAGTAAAAATGGTATATGGTTCAATCTCCCTTCTCTCGTCCTCCTTCTCCATCATATCAACATGCTTATTAGGCTGCCCTCGCTCCTAATGTTAAAGAGGGTCAGCTCAGCAGCAGGCCCTCACCCATATTGTTTTTGAGGGTCACCAGCAGGCCTTCACCCATATTGTTTTTAAGGGTCACCAGCAGGCTCTCAACCATAATGTTTTAAAGGGTCAGCTCAGCAGCAGACCCTCACCCCTAAATTTTTTGATAAACAGCTCGGTAGCAGGCCCTCGCCCACAATTTTTTTTAGATGGTCAGCTCGGCAGCAGGCCCTCACCCACAACATTTTTTAGATGGTCAGCTTGGCAGCAGGCCCTCGCCCACAAAATTTTTTAGATGGTCAGCTCGGAAGCAGGATCTCGCCCACAATTTTTTTTAGACAGTCTGCTCGTCAGCAAGCCCTTGACCATAATGTTTTAGATGGTCAGCTCAGCAGAAGGCCCTCACCCACAAAATCTTTTAGATGGTCAGCTCGGCAGCAGGCCCTTGCCGACAAAATCTTTTAGATGGTCAATTCAGCAGCAGGCCCTCACCCCTAATGTTTTAGAGGGTCACCAGCAGGTCATCAATCATAATTTTTCTACAGTGTGTATGATGCCCTTCTTTTATGTTTAATAAAGGGTGCATTGGAGTGCCGGTTCCTTGTCATTTTTGAAAGCCCTTTCCTTTAGTGCATAGGCTTTATGAGTGTAGGAGTCTCACTAACTGAACAATTGTACCAGAATGTCAATGAGGCCCTCCTTTATGTGATATACAGGTTGTATCGGAGTGCCTCTTCCTTGTAATTTTTGGCAGCATTTGCACTTTATATACAAGTAAATATACAGGAAAGAATGTTTCCTAACAATTTTTACTCTAAAATTGATTTTATCTTCGGTTTTGTTTGTATTATTGTCAGTCTGTAAAAGTGGCGTACTACTCGGACTACATCGTTCCCAGCAGCGACCTGGGAGTCCAAGATGCATCCAGACATCCTCCCCATGCTGTTTCCATTTCAGTGGGGTTTCCATCAATCTCTGTCCTTTTCCTTCGAACTAGACACCCTCCCCTCTTCAGAGCAGGGGGTGCCTGGTTTAATGCTCGGGTTTTCCCATGGACTTCCATTGTGCTCGGGTGCTCGGTAGAGGGCCAAAGCATCCCGGGGTGTTCTACTCGAGCACCCGAGCACTTTGGTGCTCGACCAACACTACTCACTATCAAACTACCGTAGCAGGCCGGCCGGCAGCGTAACGTCACTCACTCTGTCACGCGCCTGCTCCTCCTACTTTAGTAATGAAGCAGGCGGAGCAGGCACGTGACGGAGTGAGTGACGTTACGCTGCTGGCCGGCCTGCTACACTAGTTTGATAGTGAGTACTACTACAGAGGATTGTGCTACTTTAACAAAGCTAACCCACTGGTTAAAGGGGTTGGCTACTCTCCATGTATTTGCTTCTACTGTGTGGGAGGCAGGGAAAAAGTTAATTTCCTAATATATGCAATTAAGCAAATCTGCCAGTTTTTTCTATTTTCTGAAGCCACGCCCCCTGAGCTCTCTCTGCCCTGCAGCCGAATCCATCCATGGCTGCACGTGACATGGAGGAGCTTTACAACAAGCTCGTCCATGCCAGACCATCTGTGCTGTCTATCTGCGCCTACGCTCTTCTCCCTCACCTGTAAGAGTAGAGCATGTACAGTCTGCTCCTGTCAGTGATGACTTCGGAGTCTATGAGAGATCAGCAGCTTGTGGAGAAGGAGGACATACAGTAGGCATTTGATAGATTTTTTGATTTGATAGATTTTTTTCAGGTCGCTGGCTAACAAAAAGTGGGCGGAGCCTAGATTTTACCAGCTATATATAGATAAACACACAGTATATAAATATATACAGGGAGTGCAGAGTTATTAGGCAAATGAGTATTTTGACCACATCATCCTCTTTATGCATGTTGTCTTACTCCAAGCTGTATAGGCTCGAAAGCCTACTACCAATTAAGCATATTAGTGTCACGGAATGTGTACAGGTAACAAGGCAAAACAACATGCATAAATGTCTCGCTGGATCCAAAAGCTAAGGAACGAAAGGGAGACCCCTGTAGAAGACCTGGCACTTTCCCTGGCTGCTCAGCCTACGCATAGATCCGAATGGTGGAGGTATGCATATCCACGAACCTTGACTATAAAGCCCTGAGCACCCTACAATAGTGAGGGGACACGACCACCGGCTCCCTACACCAGACACGGAGGGAGTCAGGGTCACCTGGGATCCAGCAAACAGAAAATAACAGATAACAGTGTAACACTTAACTTTGTGGAGGAGAGGAGAACCAGATGGGCAAGCACACATACTCCAGGAAGAAATATAAGCCGCCCAGAAAAGCATTCTGGGGAAGAATTTAAAGGGAAACAATTAGTCCAACACATAACAGCTGAGAGATGCTAATGAGAGGAGGAGCTGAATACCACAACACAGAACTCAAGGGGGAGGTTCTGAAAGGCCTCTGTCAGAGCTTCTCAGCTGTCTGGTTGTGACAGTACCCCTCCCTCTACGAGTGGACTCCGGACACTCAGAGCCCACCTTCTCAGGATGGGACCTATGGAAAGCCTTGATGAGACGAGAGGCTTTAATGTCCGTCACTGAGACCCACATCCTCTCCTCAGGACCATACCCCTCCCAGTGAACAAGGTACTGAAGAGAACCGCGGACAAGACGAGAATCCACAATCCTAGAGACCTGAAATTCAAGATTCCCATCAACCATAATCGGAGGAGGAGGCAAAGGCGAGGGTACAATGGGTTGAACATAAGGTTTCAATAAGGACTTATGAAAAACATTATGGATCTTCCAAGTCTGAGGAAGATCAAGACGGTATGCAACAGGATTGATGACAGACAGGATTTTGTAAGGCCCAATAAACCTAGGACCCAACTTCCAGGAGGGAACCTTCAATTTGATATTCTTGGTAGACAACCACACCAGATCACCAACATTCAGGTCCGGACCAAGCACACGTCTCTTATCAGCCACACGCTTATATCTCTCAGTCATGCTCTTTAGATTATCTTGAATCTTTTGCCAAATAGATGACAAAGACGAGGAGAATCTGTCCTCATCAGGTAAACCAGAAGACCCCTCTCCCGAGAAAGTCCCAAACTGTGGATGAAACCCATATGCACCAAAAAATGGTGACTTATCAGAGGACTCCTGACGACGGTTATTTAAAGCAAACTCAGCAAGGGACAAAAAAGAACACCAATCCTCTTGATTCTCCGCCACAAAACAACGCAGATATGTCTCCAGATTCTGATTGACGCGCTCTGTCTGGCCATTCGACTGCGGGTGGAAAGCAGAAGAGAATGACAACCGAACCCCCAAGCGAGAACAGAAAGCCTTCCAGAATCTGGAAACAAACTGCGTGCCCCTATCAGAGACTATGTCTGAAGGAATACTGTGCAATTTGACAATGTGATCAACAAATGCCTGCGCCAGCGTCTTAGCATTGGGCAAACCAGGAAAAGGGATGAAATGCACCATTTTGCTAAAACGGTCCACCACCACCAGAATCACAGTCTTCCCCGAGGAACGAGGCAGGTCCGTGATAAAGTCCATGGACAGATGTGTCCAAGGACGGGAAGGAATGGGTAAGGGAAGGAGAGGACCTGATGGCCGTGAATGAGGGACTTTGGCACGAGCGCAAGTCTCGCAGGCTGCCACAAAACCCTCAACCGACTTACGAAGCGCAGGCCACCAGAATCTCCGAGCGATGAGATCCAGTGTGGCTCTTACCCCCGGGTGCCCAGCAAGGACCGTATCGTGGTGTTCTTTAAAAATCTTGTGTCTTAAAGCGAGAGGCACAAACAACCTCCCAGGAGGACAAAGATCAGGAGCCTCTGACTGGGCTGCCTGCACCTCTGCCTCCAATTCAGGAAAAAGAGCAGAGACCACCACACCTTCAGCCAAAATGGGACCCGGGTCTTCAAAATTCCCGCCTCCCGGAAAACAACGTGACAGGGCATCTGCCTTCACATTCTTAACTCCAGGGCGGAACGTGACAACAAAATTAAACCTAGAAAAGAACAACGACCATCTGGCCTGTCTCGGGTTCAAACGCTTGGCTGACTCCAAGTAGGCCAGATTTTTATGGTCAGTAAATACGGTAATAGGGTGTCTGGCTCCCTCTAGCCAATGGCGCCATTCCTCAAAAGCCAACTTGATGGCCAACAATTCCCTATCTCCCACATCGTAATTTCTCTCTGCGGAGGAGAGTTTTCTTGAGAAAAAGGCACACGGTCGCCAATTGGCAGGAGAGGAACCCTGAGACAAGACCGCCCCCACACCCACCTCAGAAGCATCAACCTCAACTATGAAGGGTAACGAAACATCAGGTTGCACCAAGATGGGAGCGGAAGCAAAACTCTCCTTGATATCAGAAAAAGCCTTACGCGCCTCTACTGACCAAGAAGAAAAATCTACCCCCTTTCTGGTCATATCAGTGAGTGGTTTAACAATAGAAGAATAATTCAAGATGAACTTCCTGTAATAATTGGCAAAGCCCAAAAAACGCATCAGCGCCTTTTGATTCTCAGGAAGCTCCCACTCAAGCACAGCGCGGACCTTCTCTGGGTCCATGCGAAAACCAGAAGCGGAGAGAAGAAACCCCAGAAATTGAATTTCTGGAACCGCAAACACACATTTTTCCAGTTTCGCATATAATTTATTCTCCCGCAGGATGAGCAAGACCTGATGTAAATGTTCCTTATGAGTTTTGAAATCGGGAGAAAAAATCAAAATGTCATCCAAATACACCAATACAAATTTTCCCATCAAATGATAAAAAATGCTGTTCACGAAATGCTGGAAAACGGCTGGGGCATTCATCAAACCAAAAGGCATAACCAAATTTTCAAAATGGCCCTCAGGGGTATTGAAGGCCGTCTTCCATTCGTCCCCTTCTCTGACCCTGACCAGGTTGTATGCCCCTCTTAAATCTAATTTGGAAAAGAGTTTAGCCCCAACAACCTGGTTAAATAGGTCCGGGATCAGAGGAAGCGGATAAGGGTCACGAATTGTGATATTGTTCAGCTCCCTGAAATCCAGACAAGGTCTTAAAGAACCATCTTTTTTCTTAACAAAGAAAAAACCAGCGGCAACAGGTGACTTCGAGGGTCGTATGTGTCCCTTTCTCAGACTCTCAGAGATATAAGCACGCATAGCGATCCTCTCAGGTTGGGAAAGATTGTATAAACGAGATTTAGGCAGCTTGGCGTCTGGGATGAGATTAATAGGGCAATCGTACTCCCTGTGCGGGGGCAAATCCTGAACTCCACTCTCAGAGAAGACATCCGAAAATTCAGAGAGAAAAGATGGTACAGTCTTAGTAGAAACCTCAGAAACAGATGTCGTGAGGCAATTCTCTCTGCAAAAGTCACTCCAACCATTTATTTGCCTCGCTTGCCAATCAATGGTGGGGTTATGCTTAGTGAGCCAGGGCAGCCTCAACACCAGCGGGGTGGGCAAACCGCTAAGGACGAAACATGACACATCCTCAACATGAGCATCACTCACAATTAAACGGATATTGTGAACTATGCCCTTTAATGATTTCTGAGAAAGTGGAGCGGAATCGATAGCAAATACAGGAATATCCTTTCTCAAAGCGCACACCTGGAAACCATGAGTTATCGCAAAGTGATTATCAATGAGATTGACCGCTGCTCCACTATCCACAAAAATCTCACAAAAAATGTTCTTGCTCTCTAGCGCCACCCTAGCCGGCAGGACAAAACGGGAACTACAAGCAAACGGAAAATCTTCAATCTCCGCCTCAATCCTGCCAATAGTAACAGACGGAACATTTTTCAAAGATTTTTTCCTCTTTGTTTCTTTATTATACCCAGAGAACTGCCTGAATCTCCTAGAGGGACAAATATTTGCCAAATGATTAATACCTCCACAACAAAAACAAACCCTCCCATGCGGGCTGAATCTTCTATTGTCAGAAGCAATCAACCCCAGCTGCATGGGCTCCTGCTCAGAAGGGGCTGACAGCGACTGAGACCCCTGCGCAGAGAATGGGACCGCTGCACAGTCCTGGGACCGAGTATGACAGGAAGGAGAGATCTCTCCTCTCTCTCTAAGACGCCTGTCAATACGAACGGCCTGAGACATAGCAGAGTCCAAAGAAATAGGCCTTTCATGAAAGGCAAATGCATCTTTCAATCCCTCTGAAAGACCATGGCAAAATTGACTTCGGCGTGCAGCATCATTCCAACCAGTATCAGCTGCCCAACTCCGAAATTCTGAGCAGTATATTTCTGCGGATTGTTTACCCTGGCATAGGAGACGTAGTCTAGACTCCGCCAGAGCAATACTATCCGGATCATCATATATCTGACCCAGGGCTAAAAAGAATTCATCCACTGAACGGAGGGGCCGTGCCCCCTCCGGCAGCGAAAAGGCCCAGGACTGAGCGTTACCCCTGAGCAGCGATATAATGATCCCCACCCTCCGTTCCTCATCACCAGAAGAATGGGGAAGAAGGCGAAAATGGAGTTTGCAAGCCTCTCTAAAACGCACAAAATTCTCACTACCCCCGGAGAACGTATCCGGGAGCGAGATCTTAGGCTGAGAACAAGCTCCATGAACGCAAGCTGAACCGGTCACTTGAAGCTGAGAAAAAGTCTTACGGAGGTCAGCTACCTCCAATGAAAGACCCTGGAAGCGTTCAGCCAAAAGTGAAAGCGGATCCATGCTTAAGACGGTTTTGGCGGCTTATAATGTCACGGAATGTGTACAGGTAACAAGGCAAAACAACATGCATAAATGTCTCGCTGGATCCAAAAGCTAAGGAACGAAAGGGAGACCCCTGTAGAAGACCTGGCACTTTCCCTGGCTGCTCAGCCTATGCATAGATCCGAATGGTGGAGGTATGCATACCCACGAACCTTGACTATAAAGCCCTGAGCACCCTACAATAGTGAGGGGACACGACCACCGGCTCCCTACACCAGACACGGAGGGAGTCAGGGTCACCTGGGATCCAGCAAACAGAAAATAACAGATAACAGTGTAACACTTAACTTTGTGGAGGAGAGGAGAACCAGATGGGCAAGCACACATACTCCAGGAAGAAATATAAGCCGCCCAGAAAAGCATTCTGGGGAAGAATTTAAAGGGAAACAATTAGTCCAACACATAACAGCTGAGAGATGCTAATGAGAGGAGGAGCTGAATACCACAACACAGAACTCAAGGGGGAGGTTCTGAAAGGCCTCTGTCAGAGCTTCTCAGCTGTCTGGTTGTGACAATTAGGTGATGTGCATCTCTGTAATGAGAAGGGGTGTGGTCTAATGACATCAACACCCTATATCAGGTGTGCATAATTATTAGGCAACTTCCTTTCCTTTGGCAAAATGGGTCAAAAGAAGGACTTGACAGGCTCAGAAAAGTCAAAAATAGTGAGATATCTTGCAGAGGGATGCAGCACTCTTAAAATTGCAAAGCTTCTGAAGCGTGATCATCGAACAATCAAGCGTTTCATTCAAAATAGTCAACAGGGTCGCAAGAAGCGTGTGGAAAAACCAAGGCGCAAAATAACTGCCCATGAACTGAGAAAAGTCAAGCGTGCAGCTGCCAAGATGCCACTTGCCACCAGTTTGGCCATATTTCAGAGCTGCAACATCACTGGCGTGCCCAAAAGCACAAGGTGTGCAATACTCAGAGACATGGCCAAGGTAAGAAAGGCTGAAAGACGACCACCACTGAACAAGACACACAAGCTGAAACGTCAAGACTGGGCCAAGAAATATCTCAAGACTGATTTTTCTAAGGTTTTATGGACTGATGAAATGAGAGTGAGTCTTGATGGGCCAGATGGCTGGATTGGTAAAGGGCAGAGAGCTCCAGTCCGACTCAGATGCCAGCAAGGTGGAGGTGGAGTACTGGTTTGGGCTGGTATCATCAAAGATGAGCTTGTGGGGCCTTTTCGGGTTGAGGATGGAGTCAAGCTCAACTCCCAGTCCTACTGCCAGTTTCTGGATGACACCTTCTTCAAGCAGTGGTACAGGAAGAAGTCTGCATCCTTCAAGAAAAACATGATTTTCATGCAGGACAATGCTCCATCACACGCGTCCAAGTACTCCACAGCGTGGCTGGCAAGAAAGGGTATAAAAGAAGAAAATCTAATGACATGGCCTCCTTGTTCACCTGATCTGAACCACATTGAGAACCTGTGGTCCATCATCAAATGTGAGATTTACAAGGAGGGAAAACAGTACACCTCTCTGAACAGTGTCTGGGAGGCTGTGGTTGCTGCTGCACGCAATGTTGATGGTGAACAGATCAAAACACTGACAGAATCCATGGATGGCAGGCTTTTGAGTGTCCTTGCAAAGAAAGGTGGCTATATTGGTCACTGATTTGTTTTTGTTTTGTTTTTGAATGTCAGAAATGTATATTTGTGAATGTTGAGATGTTATATTGGTTTCACTGGTAAAAAATAAATAATTGAAATGGGTATATATTTGTTTTTTGTTAAGTTGCCTAATAATTATGCACAGTAATAGTCACCTGCACACACAGATATCCCCCTAAAATAGCTAAAACTAAAAACAAACTAAAAACTACTTCCAAAAATATTCAGCTTTGATATTAATGAGTTTTTTGGGTTCATTGAGAACATGGTTGTTGTTCAATAATAAAATTAATCCTCAAAAATACAACTTGCCTAATAATTCTGCACTCCCTGTATACACATGTGTTATATATTTACAGCATATACATAATTATATATATATACCACATATATGTATGTGTATGTGGCTTGAAAAAGGTTCTGAGAGAGAACCGAAACGTTGCTGTATGACATGTGTGAATAAATAGCTAATTTTTCACTTTTAAGGAGTGCCGTGGATTTTTACGACTTAGGCCACTTTCACACTTGCGGCAGGACGGATCCGACAGGCTGTTCACCCTGTCGGATCCGTCTTTCCGCTGTTTCAGCCCGAACACATTGCTATATTTGTGTACACCGGGCACCCCCTGCTCAGAAGATAAGAGGGCGTCTTTCACAATAAAAGGTTAAAAATTGATGGATAGCCCATCAAAATGGTTTGACAAAGGATTACGGGGATAATAGGAGTCTAAGATGCATCCAGCTAAGTACGACATACAATAAACAACCACACAAAGGCTATATGCCAAAAGCCAGGTATGTGCCCAATCTATCCATGAGACAGGTGACAGTCAGCCTATCTTACAATGGCAGCCTTGTGCACTATGACATATTCCAAACCAGCTCTCATCTGACTGAGAACCAGTATACCTCAAAGTTATTTGGCATCTATTGGATGTCTTGGGTGGACCTGCACACCTAGATCAATATCATTAGGGCGACAAAAAGTTTTCCGTTTGTCCTAACATAATATTCAATAACCTTTCTATACAGTTTTGTCATGTAAAAACTAATTTGCATAAACATGAGCTTATGGGAAAGACATGCAAATGAGCAGAATCTGCCTTGTTTTTCAGCTGTCATAAGACTATGAAAACCAATAGATGACGCTATGGAGTTATGAACAGCGCCCTCTATTGGTTTTACAGTCTTATGACAAGTCTAATATTCTTGTCAGAAGACTATGAAACCAATAGAGGGCCCTGTTCATAACTTAATAGCGCCCTCTATTGGTTTCATAGTTTTCTGACAAGCTTATTAGCCTTTTGCATGGAAAATTCGCGATTAGAATATTTGCGATCTAAACTAGGATGATATCTGACACTGGGAAAGCTGGGTAATAACTCAGTGATAAAATCTGACAATGAGGAAACTGGGGTAATAACTCACGATCTACACTGAGTTATTACCCAGCTTTTCCAGTGTCAGATATTATTACTTACTACATAATTATTACATAATATTCGCTACAATGCTATATATTAGTTTTTTAGAATATTCGCAATATTCTAAAAAGAATTCAAACTCCGATCAGAGCTGGTGACGTCACCGAACACACTGCCGGGCGGAAAACAAAAAGAGACCATGCCCTGCACAAGATGCTCCAATGCTAGCCTCAGGGGGGCTGCCTGGGTGAAAAGAAGGGTATGTCCGGGTTTAGCTCTGAACCCGGACAACCCCTTTAAGCTGCATATGACAGGATTCTGGGAGAAAAATACTGTCTTATAGAGATCGCCTTGGCGTGCGGCAGAGGGGCTCAAATAATTTTGTACAAAAGTATTTGCTAAGCATCTCTAAATTATTAGCATAGCATAACATTTGCAATATAATATACTTTTGTACTCTATTTGGTTTGTAGTTTGTCAGATATATATTTGCAGCCACAAGCAACGTGCACCTGCGCATTGGGATGTGCTGACCCCTCAACTCCTTTTTTGTCTGGGGGAAAAATACCTGCCATCAAATACCTGCCATCAAATACCTGCCTGTCACTCTCTCACTATCTATATATATATATATATATATATATATATATATTTGTGGTCAAGGCTCCGGGGGGAGTGTGGGAAGAGGGTGTGAACGGACACGGTGGGACCTGACTTGGCTGGTGGTGTGGACTGGCTAGTGGTGTGCCTTTAGCCACGTGACGCGGGTAGCCAAAAAAGGGGGCTAACCCAGGGAGACTGAGCTGAATGAAGCTGAAAAAGAGGGAGGGTCGGGTGGGGCACTGCGCGATGCCGACACCAGAGAGAGGGGGTGAGGCGGCTAAATACCCTACGCCCCTCCCACAAATGCAGGCTGGGAATCCAGCCTGCTATACTTGTGGTCAAGGCTCCGGGGGGAGTGTGGGAAGAGGGTGTGAACGGACACGGTGGGACCTGACTTGGCTGGTGGTGTGGACTGGCTAGTGGTGTGCCTTTAGCCACGTGATGCGGGTAGCCAAAAAAGGGGGCAAAACAAGAATTTTAGGTGGTTTATTGTTGGGAGTTTACAGAACCAGACTGGAAAAGGCTTTGGCAATTTCGACCCGTGGATGAGGGATGTAGCGGGAAAAGCAGGAAGATTGCCATCGTCCCATCTTCCGTATGACGTGAGCGGGGACACCATGTTTGGAGGCTGCCGATGCGGCCCCGATTCGGAAGGAGTGTCCGGAAATGGAAGCAGCGTGGAACCCCAGACCCGAAGCTATGGAACAAATATGCCTGATGAACTGCGCGGATGTCAGTGCCAGCACGGGAAATGGCAGTAGGGGGCTATCGGGAGTTCTGTCATGGAGAGAGAAGAGCAGCTGACTGAACACGGACACTGGGCACCAAAGATTGCACGAATTAAAGTATTCGACCTGTACCGGTGGACCGACCTGGGAGGTTTTGGAGGAAGGTAGAGAGAAAGTGAAGTGGTCTGAACTAGGGTGGAGCTGGCTGATGACCGGCCCTGGATTCCGGGCTGAGGTGCAGCAGAATTCCCCCGGCCTGAGAAACCCATAGAAGCTGAGGTAGAGAGCGGCTTTGAGGATCAAACTTCTGAAAGGGCCAAAGGGATTACCATCTAGGGCGGCAGAAATTTTTTGGAATAGTTCCCCTGTGACTGGTTGTCGGGTGGGGATGGAAGGGGAAGAGAGCTTCTGGATGCCTCTCAGAACCGCCTTGACCGCCTGGGAGGAAAAGAAGGAGGTATGACTGGGGTGACTGATCATGTGGTGGTGCTGGATGCCCGCTAAATAAAGTCTGATGGTGTTGTGGGACAAATGGAGTTCCTTGTGGCAGTATGCTAGGAAGGCCAGGACGAAGGAGACTCTGTCCCTGTCCCCCCTGGGGTGAAGGCGGGCGAACCGCCTGAAGGTGTTCCACCCTGTTAAATAGTTCTGGGCGGAATTAGCCGAAAGAGACTTGCGTATGAGACCGTGGGCTGCGGAAATGTACTCTTCTAGTCCATGACCAGGGCTTCGAACCCCGGAGGGTTGATCCCGACTCTCCGTGCTCCCGGCATGACCTGAAAAAGCAAATTAAAGTTTAACCGGGACAGAGCATCGGCCGCGGAATTCTTCTTGCCCTCTATGTGCCTGCAGATGACACAAAAGTTATTTAGAAGAGACAGCCAGGTGAGCCTGCGAACCAGACGCATGACCTTGGGGGAGCTGGACCTGCCCCTGGCGAGGATGTCGACCACCGCCTGGTTGTCAGTCATGAAGCACACTGGCCTGTTGCTCCATGACTGCCCCCAGACCAGAGCGGCTGCGACGATGGGATAAATCTCGAGCAGGGGGGAGGACCTGGCAGCCTCCTGGTCTGAGGAGACCTGCGCGGGCCAGGGACCCGCGAACCACTGATCCCCGCAGATGGCCCCGAAACCGAGGGAAGCAGCAGCATCAGAAAACACCAGGGGGGAGGCCTCGTCCCACTGAGGAACAAAGAGAGAGATGCCATTCCAGCTGGACAAAAATAGGGACCACATGGCCAGATCCGCCAGCGCGTCACGCCCGAGGTGGATGAGGGCATGTTGATCTGAGGCTGCTGGGAGGAGTCTGAGCAAGCCGGCGGTGAAAGACCTGCCTTGGGGCATGATCCTGGCGGCAAAGTTGAAAGACCCCAATAGAGACTGGAGTTCCAACTTTGACACCGTGCGGGTGCCCACGAGCCTGGCCACAGAGTCCTTTAACTTGTTCAGTTTGTCCAGGGGGAGGCTGGCCTCCATCCTGATGGTGTCCAGGGTGATGCCCAGGAAGGTGATCACCCTGGAGGGGCCCTCGACCTTAGCTGGAGCCACTGGAACGTTCAGACGGCTGAACAGGCTGAGGAGGCTGTCCAACCTGTCCGGGGCGTGTTCGGCCTGCTCGATGAGCAGGAAGTCATCCAAATAATGGATGACCCTCGGGCAGTGGGCATGGTTGACCAAGAGCCAACGTCAAGCGGGTGGCAAAATAATATTTTTCCCTCCATTTGATGCCGTAGAACTTCCACAGGTGAGGCAGGATAGGCAGTAATTTGAAAGCATCCGCAATGTCCGCTTTTGACAGCCAAGCTCCTGCCCCGACCTGTAGAATGAGCTCCACGGCCTCGTCCAGGGACGAGTACTGCATAGAGAACTCGTTCGACGGGACCAGAGAATTTAGGCTGGGGGTGCTGGATGCATGAGGAGCAGACAGGTCATAAATTAATCTTTTTTTATTGGAGGATTTTTTTGTCACCAGACCTATGGGGCTGACCCGGTACAGGGGGAACGGGGATTCCGCAAAAGGACCGATCACGAAACCCTTCCGCACCTCTGCCTCCAAAAGAGCGTCCACCGCTGCCGGGATCTGCCAGCGAGGAGAGGAGGTTGGGGCACTCGTGACTGAACTGCGGAAGGGTGACTAGCCCGGTATGGAAACCCTCCGAGAAACCCTGTGTGAGAAACCGGACAAAACTGGGGTCGTGATGTTGTTGGAGGAGGGAAAGTAACAGGTCAACGTTGACCCCGCCTAGTCAGGAGCGCTTTGACGTGCGTTGAGAACAGGAGGACTGGGGATGGGCCCTGAAACAGATGGCGCAGATGTGCAAAGCCTTGCATTTATCATAACTGCAAAAACCCAGGTTGAAGTTGTTGCAGATCTGATTTTTCCCCAGGAAAGTGATGGGACGACCGAGTTTGTCTGTGGTGGGGTTAGGTTTCTGCGCCCCTGAGCTGAATGTGGGCCTGGCCGAAGACGGGTTGGTGACATGGGGGCACCAATCAGATGAGTGGAGAACTGATTGGCAGCTGGCACAGGCTGGGGATTTTTGGCCGGCGAAGTGCCTGCAAAAGATCTCCATATCCAACACTGCCCAATTGGCAACATGCTGGTGCTGGAGGAACGCCGCTGCAGCTTTGGCAGAGAAGGACCGGTGGTACTCGTAAAAGGCGGTACCGCCATATCTGTAACCCAGCTCGGTGACCTTGTACATGTATGTGTCCAATTCTACCCTGCGGTGGGGATGAATGGAGCACACTATGTCCCGGTACAGGCTGAAGGTCAGCATAAACTCGGGGATGGTCAGCTTCTTGTTGAGGCGGACATCCTTGGACCTCAGCACCACTGACACATCACCACAGGCGATTGTCCGGTTTTCGACCGTGTCATGGGTAGAGATTAGGATGGCGGCCAAGTTTATGTCTTTTCCCGCCAGGATATCCCGCCTGATGTTCTCTGGCACGAAGAACGCGGGTGCGATGTCCGGAGAGACTAGACTTGTACCTGGGACGTTGGCTTGGGAAGTAGAAGGAACGGCTTCGGGCTCTGGCGGAGGAGGAGGCGTAGCAATCTTGCTCTCAACGGCCTGGAGCCTGGAATCAATGTGTGACATTGAAGACGCTAGATTATTGATGGTCGCGTGGAGTTGGGTCAGGGAGAGCTGAATGGTCGACATGGAGACCAGTTCTTCGGAGGCTCCGGGAGGTTCGGGAGTCCTGGGAGATTCGGGAAAGAGCAGACGATATAGTTCTGCCTTTCGTGCAGATGCCGAGTGGCGGATCCCTTTCTTCCTCAGTTCGGCGATCATCTTGGGGATGGTCCAATGCCTGTAAGATGCGCGGCTGGCTGCCTCGGAGACCGCTGACTCAGGGATGGACATCGAGTCCTCAATGTCCGAGACGTGAGACATGTTGCACGAAGAAAACCGGACCCTGTGGACGGATCTGACGTGAATTGACAACCCCTCGTGCAACCCCTCAGCTTTTTTTTTTTTTTTGAACTTACCTGAAGCCTCAGAACGTTTAGGGTGGAAAATTGTTTGGAAACCTGGGAGC